>NW_025210337.1:16020-17711 GCF_004010195.1 Chiloscyllium plagiosum
AACTACCCTTAAAAATAAATTGGCAAAATGTTGTGAGGAACTAGAGGTGACATGGACAAAGGCATTTCCAATTGTGCTAATGTATATGAAGGAGAGGGAGAGTAAATCTTAGGACGTTTGAGATTTTGTTTGGAAGGTGACCCAATATAGGAATTGGCCCAAGACCGATTGTAAGACAGATAACAGTCCACTGTGTGGACGAGATGTTATGTTACGGTATAAAACTCTCCACACTTCTGTCTCAAATACAGAATCAAAAGAAGCTCAGCACTACCCGAATCAGCAGGAGGGAAGATGCACAATCTAGAACCTAAAGACTGGATAGTGGTGAAAGACTTCAGGAGCAAAGGCATGAAGGCGAAGAGCTGGCTGGGACCGTTCCAAGGCCTCACTACAACACAGACAGCTGTGAAGATCGCCGAAAGAGCCACGTTGATACATGCCAGACATTGCAAACGTGGAGCTGATCTTGAGGAGACATCAGACAACACCGGATCCAAATAAGTGTAAGTAGTGATGAGAAGACTCATAGAAATATGTGACTGCATGGCAGGACGATTCATGAAGGCAGGGGTGTCTGGGATACAACCGCAGATGGTAATCTTAACCAAGGATGTTAAGTTGACCTTTACTTGCCACCCATGCCTGTTTGGTAACCAGGACGACTATGAATAAGGCAATAAATATTTACACAGAGATCCTTGTGTACCCAGTTACTGGCACTGAGTAGTTTCCACCACGGGTACTGGTACACCTGACACGGGATATCGGTTTCCTGTTATCAAGGAAGGAGGTGCCATGGTAAGGGTAATAATAACCAAGATTCAGAAGAGCGATGAGGAAGCCTGGTGGTGTGGAATAGACAGACCCTTCTCCGATATCTATTGACAGGTGAATATAGTGGTACAGCCTCGCACCCACCCCACCCGAGATGCAGTGCAGAAGGTCCTCCAAGAAATAGTAGCTCCTGGACTCGAAAAGATGAATGTCCAATGACCCGCACTGCAGATGGGCGGAAAGGCCTTTTCCAAGCTGACAGAAATGTATGAAAGAAAGAAACTGATGTGCAGCTAAAATGATCACAAATGATAGAAATTAAAAGTGGATTCATTGAGAAAACTTATAGCGCCATATTTCACTTTCCGTTGAAGTCTACTATTAAGGACTCAGTGCTCTCACTGCTGTAGCAATGGGGGATTTCCTCTGACCGTTTATGTTGTTGACAACCTTCCCAAAGCAGGGAATGTTGTATGGAACTGGCAATTAATCGAGTATTGTCACAAACAGGATTCAGACTAGCATAAAACAAAGAAGTGCGAATCCTGGAAATCTGAATCAACAACAAGAATTGATAGAGAAATTCTCCAGGCCTGACAGCATCTCTGGAGACAAAGAGATTTTATGTTTCATATCACAGATTCAGGGTACTTATGCTTTATATTGTTTTATTGCCTGGGTAATTGTCAATTTCACTTCGCGAAACAGCATACTTACAAGAATCTCTCATTAACTAACAGACGTCATTTGTAAAAATGCAAAATTCCTTTATCGGCTGTAATACTGTTGCTGTTGCCCTGAGTTGGTGAAAGGCTGGCCTTCATTACCTTTTTCTTCTCCTTTATGTCGATGAGCAGCCATGGTGAATGGAGAATTTCTGTTTGTCTCCCTTTGTCTCTCTGTACCATCTCACT
>NW_025210337.1:17963-19006 GCF_004010195.1 Chiloscyllium plagiosum
AACAAAAAGCAGTTTCACTCCAATTATAGGATTTCTATGATGCCATTGCCGTTTGCCTAAAATCAATGAATGGTGACAGCAGACAATGAGAGCCATTATCTCATTGGATGCGTTATTACTTCAACATTGTCCTGCAAGTCTGCAGTGTCTCCTGCGTCTCTTCATTATTCCGAAAAAACTTGAAAAGGCGGACGGAGATAATAGTAGAAGAGATAGACAAATCCTTGTCGAACAGGTAAAATGAACTCTGCGTTGCATTAGCAGGATATAACATAGATTAATGGGTCCACATCAGGCCGTAGGGCTTGATAGCACGAAATAACAACGGTCTGAGCTCAAACACAAGAAGCATGCTGAGCTGTCACTTTCACGATGTTGGATAAACAATACGGCCTTTACAAGAAGTTTAAACAATGAACTTTCAATGTACAGAACATTTGACAGCATTTGACACCATTAACGCCTGGTTATTACCATATGCTTTAACTGACGAAACCACACACACTGTTCTTCAAATCAATAAGGGCATTTGATGAAGTATTTGATCACAGTTAATTGGACCACCTTTCTGTAATAAAGCTGCTTGATGAGAATTTATATCAACTTCCGCTTGTGCAGTAAAGAAGTTTAGAGCTGGTGACTCTCCACTGAAAATGTACAGGAAGAGGCAATCTCTTTTTGCTTTGATTTCAAACTGATGCCTTCACCTCTTCAACCTGACAGGAGAAACAGTATGCGTTCATCCTCTCGGGGCCGATTTACCGCGTGAATATGCACAGAGGGAAACTCATACCAAGAGACCAGGGTAATTGTGGTGAATTTACCAGGAGTGGTGTGTGAGTCGGTGTTAACAGTGGGCAGTAAGGGCTAAACCATTAGCACTGACATTGATACTTGTACAAACAGCCCCTCACTCACATTCTGCCTCATTCCGGACCACTTGTTCCGGACCACTTTCGGGTGTCCACTTGGAAACTGCAGGTTTTCAAACGAAATTCTGGAGAATGCAGGTCACTCTTTGGGATAGGCTTCACTGCCCAACC
>NW_025210338.1:0-19017 GCF_004010195.1 Chiloscyllium plagiosum
TACCTGGGCAGGACCCGCTCACAGTCTCTGATCGTCGGGTACTGGGAACATACCCAGGCAGGAATCACACACAGGCTTCTAACCTCAGTCCATGAGTCCTCAGTAGATGAGTCCTGAAACGTCCTTTCTGCCACCGTAATTCTGTCCTTGACTAACAATGCTACTCCTCCCCCTCTTTTACCATCTTCTTTGTTCTTACTGATACATCTAAATCCCGGGACCTGCAACAACCATTCCTGTCCCTGCTTTATCCATGTCTCCGAAATGGCCACAACATTGAAGTCCCAGGTACCGACCCATGCTGCAAGTTTCCCCACCGCATTCCGGAGCCTGCTCCTGTTGAAGTAGACACACTTCAAACCGACTTCCTGCTTGTCGGTGAACTCTTGTGACCTTGAAGCAATATTTCTGACCTCATTACTCTCAACCTCCTGGGCACTGGAACTACATTTCACGTTCCTATCCCCCTGCTGAATTAGTTCATCCTCCCGAAGAGCTATCGCAAATCTCTCGCCCCCCCAGGGTATGCGTACCCCTCTGGTTTAGGTGTAGACCATCCTATTTGTTAAGGTCTCACCTACTTCAGAATGACCCCCAATTATCCAGGTATCTGAAACCCTTTCTACTGCACCATCCCTGTAGTCACATGTTCAACTACTCTCTCTCCCTATTCCTTGCCTCGCTAGCACATGGCACGGGCAACAAACCAGAGATAACAACTCTGTTTGCCCTAGTTCTAAGCTTCCACCCTAGCACCCTGAATTTCTGCCTTACATCTGCCTTTTCCTACCTATGTCGTTAGTGCCTATGTGGACCACGACTTGGGGCTGCTCCCTCTCCCCCTCAAGGATCCTGAAAACACGATCTGAGACACCATGAAACCTGGTACCTGGGAGGCAACACACCCACCGTGAGTCTCTCTCGTTCCCACAGAACCTCCTCTCTGTCCCCCTAACTATGGTGTCCCCAATGACTAATGCTCTGCTCCTCTCTCCTCTTCCGTGGTGAGCACCAGGGACAGTCTCTGTGCCAATGACCTGTACCCCATGGCTTACCCCTGGCAGGTCATCCCCGCCAACAGTATCCAAAACGGTATACTTGTTATTGAGGGGAACAGCCACAGGGGATCCCTGCACTGCTTGCCGGTTCCCTTTCCGTTCCCTGATGGGAATCCATCTGCCTTTTTCTTGCACCTGAGGTGTGACTACCTCCCTGTAACTCTCTCAGTAACCCCCTCCATCTCCCAAATGATCCAAAGTTCATCCAGCTCCAGCTCCAGTTCCCTAACGTGGAGCTGGCATTGGATGCACTTCCCCCAGATGCAGTCAGCAGGGACACAAGTGGTGATGTTTACCTCCCACATTCTGCAGGAGGAACATTCAACTACCCTAACCTCCATTCCCACTATTCCAAATTCCCAAAGAGACTGTAGAAAAATAAAGAATAAAAAAAAAACTAGTTATCTTCCCAATTTGGCGCACGGAACCTTTTCTTTGGTTGGAGGAGGGGGATGGGTGGGAGACACTCCCTAAGTAGTGCTTTGGGTAAGGAACCACCCAAATGTATTACTTCACCTCTTCAGCAGTCCCGTGTCCACTCCTGCTCAGTGTGCGCTCTGCCTATTCATGAGGCAAGTTTTTAAATCAGCGATTCACCTTCCCATCAGCCCCTGGTCAACATTACCGCTCTTCCTGTTGCTGACACAAAAATACTTACAGAAGACAGAATAGTGGTCAGAGTCTTTGACAATAAACTCTGATTTTTTGTTGCCATTGAAATAGACTTAAAGTGAGCCCAGGAGGTCCAGAATATGAGGCAGGCTGATTGCAGAGTGTGAAAGTGATTTGTCACAGCTTCGAAGATCACTGATAGCACACCAATTGGCTGGAAACAAGAATGTCCTTTATTGCAATCAGGGGAGAGGCTGGGAACAGTCGTTATGAAATGTTGGTGTTGTGGTGAAACAAGGCAACACAAGTAACATGATTCTCCAGCAGCTGGTATTTCACTGGGGCACATTCAGCTACTTTCAGCAGTTGCGAAGTGGAAAACTACCTCCTAAACATAAATCAAATAGATCAACTTCTCCATAAAGGGGAATCCAGCAATCTGAGCTGGAAGAAGAAGCAGAAAAAATGAGAATGACACACTTTCTTGGTCAAATGGATATTATTGGTCCAGTAGCAGGTGATAAAGATCTCAACCAGTAACCTTAAAACTCAGAATAGGGTTAGTGCTCGGGTTAAGGTTAGGGCTAGTGCTAGTGTTAGTGCTTGGGTTAGGGTTAGTGCTAGGATTAGGGTTAGTGCTAGGGTTAGCGTTAGTGCTTGGGTTAGGGTTAGTGCTTGGGTTAGGGTTAGTGCTAGGATTAGGGTTAGTGCTAGGATTAGGGTTAGAGCTAGTGCTAGGGTTAGAGTTAGTGCTAGGGTTAGGATTCATGCTAGGGTTAGGGTTAGAGTATTTGTATTAGGGTTAGGGTTAGAGTTACGGTTAGTGCTAGGGTTAAGATTAGTGCTAGGCTTAGGATTAGGGTTAATTTTAAAATTAAGGTTATAGCTATGACTCTATGATACCAATGAATTTGTTGATTGAGGAGCAACTACTGCTGTGCTCCCGAATGGTTTGACAATGTTCCTGTTCAACCAGCAGACAGCAAGGGTTTGAGAGGCTGCATATGTCCAGCTAAAGGGCATCTTGAAAGGTCCCTTACCTTGAACGAAATGGTCATTAATGAGTTCATTTTCATTTTACTGAACCAGAGCTAATCATCATTTGACAACCTGAGGAAAGGGACGGTATATCGGCCTTTATCTCTGCAGTCCGATTTCTGTTTTGATAGACAGTCGTTTCTCAGCAGCATGTGTTTCCAGAGACTTGGGTGGCTGGGATTCCAATGAAAATGATCTGAGCTGGGCGCAGCTGACCAGTATAATCTGTCAGGTGGGGACAGCTCATCAATGGTGTGAATGGAGCAGGTACATGTGGGCTTTACAGAAACCTCTTGGGGAAATACCGAGGCTCTGTCTCAGCACTCCGGTTTGTCACCTTCACTTTATCAGTTTCTTCCATTTCTCATCGCCATTCATCAACATTCTCACCCATATCCCCCTTCAAACATCACCCTCACTATTGCTCCCTACATTATTTTTATTTCTGCTCATGCCCCACAGTTTAGTGACATCTTTCTGCAGGCTTTCCTCCAGGCCGCTTGGAGAAACAGGAGATGTTCCTTCTTACAGATAGTGCTGGGACTTCCCTGAACGTGTCCCTTCACCCCTGGGTGAGTAGACAGGCAATGTAGGATCTGCTGCCACAGGCCATCTTCAATGGCCCCTCCTCATCCTTCCACACACTGACCTACTGTAGGGGGTGAAACCAAGAAGGATGCCCCTGGGCTAATGCAGGAGATGCTCCTCTCCCCAATCAGGCCTGAACCTTTAAAGTCTTGAAGCTCCACAGGATGGCCACCAGCATCATTACCATCTCTGCATTAAGCAAACTGCCTTCACCTCAGCTACTGAGGACAGAGCCACACCAAAGTGTGATGGTTTTAACACAAACATAAGACTTATTGATACAACAAATCTTTTTACAAGATTCAAATTAACTGTCACATGTAAATATTGCACATTATGTTGGCTTCCCTTTAGTGTATACATCATTGTTACATATTTGTACTGGCTTTGTCTAAGAACTAAATATACAGACACACATTGTTGGTTATAGGGGAGATGTACAATTTCTTTATTGTAGAAGAAACAATGTGTGTTTTGCATTCACTGTTTATTGAATGTTTGTATTAGTGTCCAATTTAGTCCTCATGACTTTGAAAGATGCTGATGATGTTTAAGGCTCAGCCTTTTATATATCGTAAAGGTCATTCTCAGTGAGGAGAACTGAATGAACGCAAGGCCCAGTGGGGATGGCGCAGGGTCTGGTTATTTTGGTCATTGTAGGGTGATTGACATTAGTCTAACTATGGAATTAGGATTCAGGAATGAGAGTGTGTGAGAAAAAAGGCCACCCCATTTTGCTCTTCTGGTAGTGGATGGTGCAGATTCAGTGTCACCTCCATCAGGATGGCTGGCATGGCTTAATTTCTATCCAAAGCAAGTGATGGGGGTCACGATCCGGTAGGTGCCTCACTCTTGGGTCAATCTTGTATGGGATGAAGGCTTCTCTGGCTAGATCGGTATTTATTGCCCAACTAAGAGTCAACCACATTGCTGTGGTCTGGAGTCACGTGTAACCAGACCAGGTCAGGATGGCAGTTTCCATCCCGAAAGGACATTAGTGAACCAGGTGGGGTTTTCCCGAAAGTCACAAGGCATTTATGTTTGTCGTTAGACTCTTATTTCTACATTTGTTATTGAATTCAAATTCCACCATCTGCCATAGTGGGATTTGAACCTGCGCCCTGTAGAACATTACCTGGGCCATTGCATTAACAGTTCAATGGTAATAAGACCATCACATCTTCTCCCTGGTATCCCAGCACCTCTCTACATGCCCCTGGGCATCCAGAAAGGCATATTCATGGCCTCGTACATAAACAGAAAGTGCTGGAAAAACTCAACAGGACTTCAGTTCTGACAAAAGGTCACTGGACCCAAAACACGAACTCTGCTTTCTCTTCACAGGTGCTGCCAGACTTGTTGAGATTTTCCCACAATTCCTGATTTTGTTTCTGATTTCCAGCAGCTGAGTTCATTGTCTTCACCTCCTCAAGCGCATCACCTTTCTGTTGGCTGAGGCGCAGCGCTACTCCTCTGCTCCATCAGAACAATTGCTGGATCCCTCCAGACTGCTCAAGAAGTGCATTTTCAACATGGCCAGTGGTAGTCCTGGTGGAGATCTGAGCTGCATTGTAACACTCTTGTGCTGCACTGTTGGGATGCCTCACTGGTGTGGAGCGGCGAGCCCTTCGTGAAATTCAAGTGGTCCAGGACCTGCAATTTACACAAAATGTCCAGGTGGGGGATGCTCCCAGGAACATAAGCACAGTCGTGTGTGATTCCTTGCACTCAAAGAGTTAAAGCTCATGTACTTTCCACAAGCTGCTGGCTGATCCCAGTGATCTTGAATGGTCACAGCAGCACAGTCAATGACTCCAGGGAGGTGAGCAATGACTGTGGAAGCCCCACAGCCTTGTTTCTGTCACCACACACACAGAGTTCCTCCCAATCCTGGCATCGCTATGCCTTTGGAGACATTGAGGAAATGTAAGGTTTGTGCTCACACTAAATACCCACTCCCTCTTCCCATTTTATGCTTGTCCCCTTCACCTTGACCATCCCAGCATCGCTTTGCACCTTTTCTCTATAACACAGTGATCTCCCCTTCCATGACACTGCAGCATGTCACCCTTCAGTTGGATGTGACATCTCTCCATCCTGAACCTGCACCTCTCTGATCCCAGACCCTTGGGGCATTATCCTTTCTGTTAGCTCCTGTCAGTCTTCGTTGAGAGCTTGGATTGTGACTCCAACTCCCTCCTGTGACAGTGAATGTTTCTTCTACCAGAAATCACTGTGGAATGGGAGCTGCAGGATGCAAGTGTGGACTTCACCTTTTAACATTTTATAACATTGACTGACTGTCCCCAGCATAGCCTAGATACCAGGCCCCTTTCAAATTCACTCCTATGCATCCCTGATCTCACCCCAAGTCCTCCCTCGGAAATCTCTTCCAATACCCTTCATGCCCTGACCTCATTTTATAGCCCCCTCGGCCCTAACGTGCTTTTGCTGTTCCTGAGCTTCCACAAGCTGTCATTCTCCTGCTCCATTCCCTTTACCACTCAGAGCTCAAACAAAGTGGGCAGCTCAGTGGTTAGCGCCGCTGCCTCACAGCGCCAGAGACCCGGGTTCGATTTCAGCCTCGGGCGACTGTCTGTGTGGAGTTTGCACATGCACCCTGTGTCTGCGTGGGTTTCCTCCCACAGTCCAATGATGTGCAGATTAGGTGGATTGGCCATGCTAAATTGCCCATAGTGTCCAGAATTGTATAGGTTAGGTGAGCTAACCATGGTATATGTGGGGTCACAGGGGTTAGGTCTGGGTGAGATGCTCTTTGCAGGGTCAGTGCAGACCAGATGGACTCTTTCAGCAGTGTGAGGATTCTATGAAGGAATAAAATTGTTATCTGCAGACACACAACTGTACAACAATGAGGGTTGATATGAATGTCAACCAGACACAGGAGATTCTCATGGCCAGTTGATTTAATGGTTAAGGAGAAAATTCCACAGGTTCACAACTCTCTGAGTGAAGACATTCTTCCTCCTCTCAGTCCTGACTGGCTTACCCTTTATTCTTAGACTGTGATCTGGACTTCCCCAACATTGGGAACATTCTTCTCACATCTGGCCTGCCCAGTCCCATCAGGATTTTATATGTTGCCATGAGACTCCCCTCTTATTCTTCTAAATTCCAGTGAGTACAAGCTCAGTCGATCCAGACTTTCTTCATATGTCAGTCCTGCCGTCCCAGGAATCAGCCTGGCGAACATTCGCTGGGCTCCCTCAATAGCAAGAATGTTCTTCCTCAGACTAGGAGACCAAACTGCACACAATACTCAAGGTGTGGCCTCACCAAGGCCCTGTATAACTGTAGCAAGACATTCTTACTCTGATACTCAAATCCTCCCTCTATGAAGGCCAGCATGCCATTAACTTTCCTCACTGCCTGCTGCACCTGCATGCCAACCTTCACTGACTGTTCCACCATGACACCCAGGTCTCATTGCACCTCACCTTTTCCTAAACTGCCACCATTCCGATCATAATCTGCCTTCCTGGTTTTGTGACCAAAATGGATGGCCTCACATTTATCCTTATTCTATGCATTTGCCAAGTATCTGCCCACTCAGCCAGTCTGTCCATGTCACCCTGCAGCCTCTTACCATCCTCATCCCAGCACACACTGCCACCCAGCTTAGTGTCATCTGCACATTTGGAGATTTTGCATTCAATCCCTTCGTCCAAATTGTTAATCTATATTGTGACCAGCTGGGGTCCCAGTACTGAACTATGGGGTACCCCACTCATCACTACCTGCCACTCTAAAAAGGACCCATTTATTCCAACTCTCTGCTTCCTGACTACCAACCAGTTCACTATCCATGTCAATACATTACCTCAGAGACCACGAGCTTTAATTTTCCTTACCAATCTCTTGTATGGGATCTTGTCAAAAACATTTTTTAATGTCTAAGTACACAATATCAACTGATTCATCCTTGTCTACTTTACCGGTCACATCCTCAAACAATTCTGAAAGATTTGTCAAGCATGAATTCATACTGACTAGGACCGATTCTGTCACTGCTTTCCAAATGCTCAGTTATCACATCCTTAATAATTGACTCCAGCATTTTCCCCACTGCTGATGTCAGGCAAACCGGCCTATAAATCCCCATTTTCCCTCTCCCTCCTTTATTAAAGAGTGGGGTTACATTAGCTACCCTGGAACTCTTCCAGAGCTGGAAAATGATCACCAATTATTTCTACAGCCACTAACTCAGTTACTCTGGGATGCAGAGCATCAGGGTCTTGTGATTTATCGGGTTTTAATCCCATCAATCTCCCCATTTCCTGATGAATAAGGATTTCCTTCATTTCCTCCTTCATGCTTGACCCTCTGTCCCCAAGCATTTCAGAAGATTATTGGTGTTCTCCTGAGTGAAGAAAGATCCAAAGTATTTGTCCAACTGGTCTGCCATCTGTTTGTTATCTGTTATGATTTCACCTGATTCTAACTGCAAGGGACCTATTTTTGCCTTCACCAGTCTTGGAGTCACAGAATCCTACAGCATGGAGATAGACTCTTTGGCCCAAACTGATGAACACAGACCAAAATCCACGCTAACCCCCTTTCCCTCCACTTGGCCCATATCCTTCTAACCCTTTCCTATCCATATATTTGTCCAAATGCTTTTTAAATGTTGTTAATGTACCCACCTCAACCACTTCTGCTGGCAGCTCATTCCATATGGGTACCACCCTCTGTGTAAAAACGTTACCCCTCAGGTTCCCTTTTATTCTTTCCCCTCACCTTAAACTGATATCCTCTCATCCTTGATTCCCTAACCCTGGGAAAAAGACTGAATGCATTCACCCTATCCGTGCCTCTCATGATCTTGTACACTTCTATAAGATGCTCCTACACTCTAAAGAAAAACGTCCTAGCTTGTCCAACCTCTCCCTATAACTCAGACCATTGAGTTCTGGCAACATCATTGTAAATTTCTTCTGCCCTCTTTCCAGTTTAATAACATCTTCCCTATAGCAAGGTGACTAAAACTGAACACAATACTCCAAGTGCGGCCTCACCAACGTCCTGCACAACTGCGACATTACTCCCCTACTGATATACTCAATGCCCTGACTGATGAACGCCAGTTTGCCAAAAGCCTTCTTCATTGCCCTGTCTACCTGGGACTCAACCTTTTCTCTTCACATAACTATAAAGGCATTTGCAGTCAGTTCTTATGTATTCTGCAAGCTTACTTTCATATTCTACTTTCCCTTTCTGAATTGAACCCTTTGTGCCCTCTGCTGAATTTTAGATTTCTCCCAGTCCTCAGGTTTGCTGCTTTTTCTGGCCAATTTATATGCCTCCTGTTTGACTTTAACCCTATCCCTGATTTCCCTCATTAGCCATAGTTGAGACACTTTCCCTGTTTTCCTCTTGCACCAGACAGGGATGTACAATTGTTGTAGTTCATCCATGTGCTCTTGAAATGTCTGCCATTGCCTATCCACCCTTTAGAGCTGAAAATGTGTTGCTGGAAAAGCGCAGCAGGTCAGGCAGCATCCAGGGAACAGGAACTGGTGAAATCCGAGTTCATCCCTTGTGGTTGGAGGGTTCCTAGGCGGAAGATGAGGCGCTCTTCCTCCAACCGTCGTTTTGTTGTGGTCTGGCGATGGAGGAGTCCAAAGACCTGCATGTCCTTGGTGGAGTGGGAGGGGGAGTTGAAGTGTTGAGCCACGGGGTGGTTGGGTTGGTTGGTCCGGGTGTCCCAGAGGTGTTCTCTGAAACGCTCTGCAAGTAGCCACCCTTTAAGTATTCCTGGTCAGCTTATCCGAGCCAATGCATGTCTCATACCATCAAAGTTAGCTTTCTTAAAGTTCAGGACCCTAGTCTTGGATTAAACTCTGTCACTCTCCACCTTAATGAAAAATTCTACAATATTATGGTTACTCTTCCCCAAATAATTTTGCATCACAATTTCATTAATTAATCATGTCTCGTTACACAATACCCAGTCCAGGATGGCCTGCTCGCTTGTTGGTCCCTGGAAATATTGGTCGAGGAAACAATCCCTCGTACATTCCAGGAAATCCTCTTCCATCACATTGGACTGACCAAACTGGTAGCAATCAGTATGTAGATTAAAGTCATTCATAATAACTACAGTATCCTTACTGCATACATCTGTAATTTCCTGTTTGATACAGTCCCTAAAAGCACAAATACTCTTTGGTGGTCTGTACACAACTCCCACTAATGACTTTTTCTCTTTGATGTTCCACAGCTCCACCCATACAGATTCCATATCATCCAAGCTCATGTCCTTCCTTCCTACAGTGGTAATCTCCTCTGTAACCAGCAATGCTGCCCACCTCCCTTCCCCTTCTGTCTGTCTTTCCTGAAAATTAAACAGCTCTGGACGTTGAGTTCGTATCCTTGGTCATCCTGGTGCCAGGTCTCCATGATCCCAATTACATCATAACCATTAATAACTGTCTGTGCAGTTAATCCATCTGCCTTGTTATAAATGCTCGTCACACTGAGACACAGAGCCTTCAAGTCAATTTTACTGACATTTATTGCCTTGTGAAATAATTATGAAATGTGGCCCTTTTTAATAATTTGGTTTCACTGCTTTCCACTTTCATGTTTTCCCTTCCTGTCCTTCGTTTCTGTTCCCATTTTATTTCCCTCTGACTTCCTGCATTGGCTCCCATCCCCCTGCTATATTAGTTTAAACCCTCCCCAACAGCACTAGCAAACATTCCTTCTCGGTTGTCCTTCCAGTACAGACTGTCTGGTTTGTACTGGTCCCACAGACCCTAGAATTGTTCCACTGTCCCAGGAATTTAAATCCCTCTCTCTTGCATCATCCTTTAAGCCGTGTATTAATCTTAGCTTTCCCGCCATTCCCGCTGTGGCTGGCATAGTAGCGATCTCAAGATTACTACCTTTGAGGCCCTTCTTTTTAGTTTAAGTCCTAACTCCCCTAAACTTGGCTTGCGAGATCTTATCCTGTTTTTTCCCGATATTGTTGGTGCCTGTGTGCACCACGACAGTTGGCTGTTCACCACATCCACACACCCCCCTTCCCCGGCCAATTCCAGAATGTCCAGTAGCCAGTCTGAGACACCCCAATAACCAGGGAGACAACACACCACCCTGGACTCTCGTTTGCAACTGCAGAAATGCCAACAATTGAATCCCCTACGACTGTAGCTCCGCCCCCTTGTTCCTGCCCTCCTGTGCTGTGGTGCCATGAACCTGGAGTCTTGTACGGTGATGGTAGTATGTGAAAAGTGCTGGGTTTCAATCCTGGCAAGCAGTGGCTATTCGCACTGCATTTTTGCCAAATCGCCTGATCAGCTTTTCGTACAAAGCTGCACTCGATGAGGGAGGACTTCCTGAAGACATGATTTGACTCCAGGACCAGAGGTGTCATTGGAGAAATATGGCTGATTAGCACACTTGAACAATAAGTACCGTGCTAGAGAGTGTGGCTGGAGCAGCACCACTCACACAACACAATATTTGCCAAACAGCAGACTGGGTTAGGAAACTCAGAAAACACTTGTCACGGCACTTAGGGAGGTATGTTACTGCGTTGGAAACATTTCAGACAAGGCTCATTAGACTAAAGAATGGAATCAGCAGCTTGCCTTACAAGGAACCTGGCTGCTGCCCCCTTCCCCTGGTGAGCCAACCACTCCAATTGTATCCAAGATGGTGGATCTGTTTTGGAGGGAGATGACCACAGGAGACTCCTGCATTGGCTTTCTACTCTTCCTCTGTCGGGTGGTCACCCATTCCCTATCTTCCTCAGTCATTTTTATCCATGGTGTGACCAATTTACCGAATCCACGATTCCTTCAGCCTTGCGGATGCTCCAGCGTGAATCCAGCCACAGCTCTAGAGCCATCAAGTGGTCAGACAGGAGCTGCAGATCGATACACTTCCTGCACATGAAGGAGTCAGGGACATTGGGACGGACCCTGAACTGTTTTAAACCAGCCCTCGATGAATCAGTTGCTGGTTTGGTAGCATAACTCATGTAATCATAAGGGAAGTGTATGATGTAAATAAACCATACTGAGTCTTGGAAAAGTTATATCAACAATACTTGTACCTCTTCTGCTGAATAATTTTCTAGTTGGGAACAAGTAAAACAAGTTAGACAACTATTTCAACAGGTCACATACACCAACAAGTCTATGCCCGAGACTAAACCATATTCTGACTCCATGGATGACAAAGCAGGAGATAATGCATAACATCGGCTAAAGTGAGGACTGCAGATAATGCCTAACATTGACAGACTACAGAAAGAGCAACGCTGCTCGTCCATTCAATAACACCACAGGATGAAGATGATTGGGATCTCAGGATTTCAGTGTGTGTTGAAAAAGGATTGGGTGTGAGATGGGAGAATGTTTTGATGTAGCATGTTGTAATATGGAATGCACTGTCTGAAAGGGTGTGGGAGTAGATTCAATAATAACTTGTGAGATGGATTTGAATTTTACACTTCAGAAGGGAAATATTTTCAGGGCTATGGGATAAGCAGGAGAGTAGGACGGATTGGCATCACCTTTTCATAGATTCAGTTGTTGATGTTTCCCGTTGTGGGAGAATATAGAACTAGGGGGTCATAATTTAAAAATGTGGGGGGCACCTATTTAACAGAGATGAGGAAAAAATCATTTCTCTCAGATTTGTGTGTCTTTGGAATCCTCTTCCTCAAAATGCAGTGGATGCAGAATCTTTAAACATCTTTGAGTCAAAAGTCGATAGATTCTTGATGACCAAGAGGATGGAAGATTATTGGGGGGATATGCAGGAACGTGGATTTGATGTTAAGATCAGATCAGCCAGGATCTTATTGAATAGGGCAGCAGGCTTGAAGGGCCAAGTGGCCGACTCCTGTTCCTTGCTCGTATGTTCATAGTTCTCCTACATTCCCGCAACAAATGACCGTTCAAAAGGCAGGTTTGTGGATTTCAGTTTTCTTTTGACATTTGCAGAGTTTTATCCTCAGAAGTCAGGATGAGGTACTGGAGATTGCTGAGGTCTTGTTTTTGAGTCTGTCTGTAACATGCAAATTAACCCAATCATCTCAGGTACAGCACATCAGAATGGAGGGTTCCAGAACACTGAAGACCAGATCACTTTGTGATGATCTGAAGGAACATCACAAAGTGATGGGACGCATGGATAGGGTGAATAGACAAGGTCATTTCCCTGGGGTGGGGGAGTCCACAACTAGAGGGCATAGGTTTAGGGTGAGAGGGGAGAGATTTAAAAGGCACCTTCAGGGGCAACTTTTTCACACAAGAGGGTAGTGCATGTCTAGAATGAACTGCCAGAGGAAGTTGTGGAAGCTGGTACAATTGTAACATTTAAAAGGCACCCGGATGGGTATATCAATAGGAAGGGTTGAGTGGGATATAGGGTAAGTGCTGGCAAATGGGACTAGATTAATTTAGGATATCTGGTGGGCATTGCCGAGGGGTCTGTTTCTGTGCTGTACATCTCTATGACTCTCTGACTCTATGGTGAATGAGTCAAAGTTACTGGTTACCCAGCTGAATCTGGAGGTGGGTTAAACCTGGCTGTAGATTAATATGAGAACATCAGATTTTAACAGAGAAAAATGTGATAGACTGGTGGGATTTACACTATAGCAATGGGAGATAAGCAGAAGAGTGAGACTAAGGCTGGAGGCTGTCTTTAATTCCTGTACAAAGTTAAAAATCATACAACACCAGGTTATAGTCCAACAGGTTTAATTGGAAGCACACTAGCTTTCGGAGCGATGCTCCTTCATCAGGTGATAGTGGAGGGCTCAATCCTACCACCTGATGAAGGAGCGTTGCTCCGAAAGCTAGTATGCTTCCAATTAAACCTGTTGGACTATAACCTGGAGTTGTGTGATTTTTAACTTTGTCCACCCCAGTCCAACACTAGCATCTCCAAATCATGATTTTAATTGCTGTATAAGCCTCCCAGGTGAACAGCCACTCATACCTTATTCCTGCCACAGACTGCAGTTCCCTCGCTTTCCTGCACTGGGACCTGATCCAACTCAAATTTTGCTTTCACAGCAAAGAGTGGTTCTCCTCAAAAATACCATTGTTAAGTGTAATGTATTTACATTTCCTCCAAGCCAACATAATTACAGATTTCTTAAGATTTTGTCTATGTCTGCAGTTGGCTTAATGCTTATGGTGCAGGCTGTTCAGGAGTGGCTTTGTCGCTGTTAAAGATATCACCAAATCTGCCCACAACATACAGGACAAATCCTTGCACATCTGATTTCCAAGTCCTCTTCTCTTATGTGATATCAGCCAGAGGTTCCCACATTTAAATTAGAACCAAATAAATTATCTAGAGTTCCAACTCCTGATTATTACTTTTTGAATTTGACTAGAAACTGGTCACATTCAGACACTGAACAAGAACAAAATTAGGCTAACAGTGGTGTTCACCAGAGTCTCAGAGTTTGCTACCATTCCCTCCCAGGTGTCACTGCTGCCTGAAGACTTTGATCCAGCAAGAGGTGAATGGATCAGGCTTGTCATTGACACTAACTCACATGAAACAGTGAGTACAACAAAGGCCATGGGAACTGCTGATGTACTGATCTAATCGAGAGAGACAAGTAAGGTTTAACCTTTTAATGTGTAACTACAATTTTGTCCAGAGATTAAGATAATCACGGAAAATCTCTCAATTTTAAATTCTGATTACAATTTAAGGATACAGGCGAAAAGGTGAAAAGTAACAACATCATATTGATCCTCGCCTAATTTCATGGATACATGGTTTGTCTAGTCTGTGAAAATTGACTAACCATCTTCCCTGAAGGATCAGCTCAAAGCTGAAACAGGAGGCTTTATTTAATCTGTCTGTGTTTTTCCGACTGAGTCTAATCGTTCTGCTAAATCCAGTTGCAACATGAAAGGAACATTTAATAATGTACTCCTCTGCAGCAGATGCCTTTCTCTTTAATTACATCACCTGATCTGTGCAGCAATTTCAACATAAGCATCAAGAAAAGTTAGTGTTGTGAGACACGAGGAGTCATACTGTTCTTACTGAGTGTCACAGTGTACCCACTGTGTGTCACCCTGTATCTAACTGGAGTCACATTGTACCCCACTGAGAGCCAAAATGTACCCACTGAGAGTGATGTTGTATCTCACTGTGCTGCCTTCAAACTGGGTTCAGAATTAGAAGGAACCAGGTTTATTTAAATTAAAGGCATTATTGAATCAAGCCAAGTATTCGAAGGTTAGATACAACAATGTCTTACATATATTATTTTCCTCTACTCATAAGATGGTTCAAGGTTCTTCATAGGAATCCAATAAAGTCAAATCTGACAAAGCTATGAGGACAGGTGACCAAATGCTTGATGTAAGAAGTAGTTTTAAGGAGCTTGTTAAAACAATGGGAGAGGCAGAGAAACAAAAGGGTTTTGGGAGAGAATTGCAGAAGTTGAAGCCAACTTGGTTGACTGTCGTCAGGGGTGAGGTAGGTCAGCGACACAGGGAAGGCCTCGAAAGCCACAATTGAAAAAACACAGCATTCTCAGAGTGGAGTGTGGCTGGTGGACATTACAGAGATAGGGTGGGACAAGGTAATTGATTAGGAGAAAGTGAGGACTGCAGATGCTGGGGATCAGAGCTTAAAAATGTGTTGCTGGAAAAGCGCAGCAGGTCAGGCAGCATCAAAGGAGAAGGAGAATCTTCCTGAATAAGGGCTTATGCCCGAAACATCGATTCTCCTTCTCCTTTGGTGCTGCCTGACCTGCTGCGCTTTTCCAGCAACACATTTTTAAACAAGGTAATTGATAACAACATTAAGATATCGGTGGGCTGGATTTCAGTGCACGTCAGTGAGCACAGGGGTTTCAGGTGAACTGAACTTCATTGGGATTTAGGATACAGGCTGCAGGGATTTATCTCAGATCCATGCAGGCTGAGAAATAGGAGAGCATGGGAATTATTATTGACTGATAGTCTCTTGTTTTCCCAGTACGTTCTTAATTCTCCTTGTTCTAACCATGGATTTTCCTGTAATAGCTTGGCTCTGGAATCAGGTTTCTCCATTTTAGAAGTCCAAGATTTAATTGTAACCAGCCTGCAACAGTTGCTCCACTGAAATCATCAGGCTAATTTGGTCGACCAACTAATCTCTCACTCCTTTGAGAAATTCTTTCAGGGACATGGGACATTTCTAAAATATGGAACTGAAAAGTGAACAATTTGCTTTTGAGTGTGATTGCAATAAATTGGAACACAGCCCATTCATTGTTCCATTGTAGTTTTAGTTCATAAAGATACTCCATCAAATCTCATAATGTCACACCAAATCGATTGGATTTCTGGAATTGCTAACACATAAAAAGGTTCTGTAAGAGGACCAGAGTTAGAAATACTGGACTTGTCCTTTACTGAGAGTCCCTTGGCACCTCTGTTTTCTCCAAATATTAGCCCAGGAACTATTGGCGTAGATTCCCTTTGTGTAGATTCTCACTTCTCCACTTCAGTGAGACCCAGTGTAACACTGAATGCTGCTTGCCTCAATGAAGATGGCAAGATCAGTCTCCAAAAGGATGAAAGTAGCGAATCTACAACAAGGAGGACCATTGAAGATGAAGTTCTTCCTTTTCCTGAAAGAGCTTTTTTTCAGTAGAACCTTTCTCAATATTCCCAAGCTTAATTCCTCTGGGGAGAGAAATGGGACACCCCTTCTCTGATAATCTAACGCAGTATCCCTCTGACCTCTCTTGGTGGAATTAAGCTCATTTCATTCCTGCTGATCCTCCAAATTCTGGCAAGGTCATTTGATCCAGTTGAATTCTCAATAATTGGAATGAATTGGAAGGGAATTCGCTTATTGGAATTCTGCACAGGATTTGGGAAGAGGGTTGAGTCAATGGGAATTCTATATGATGAGAGGGCCTGGAAATCTGTCCATTGCTCAACCTTCTCTAGGTATCTCTTCATGTCCTGTAAAAGTGAGTGTGTCCTTGGGTAAACTTACACTTCCTAACAACTGAGGGAACAGCCTGTCTGTTAATCCTCTGGGAACATGTGCCTGTCTCATTAACTAGACATGCTTCTTCTACATAAAGCAAGCCAAATTTTCAAAATGCCTTTACATCTGAAGAACATGATTAGTAGACACTTCGAGACCAGTTTGTTCAAGGATGGGCATTTATAGATCAAACACTAACATGAAAGTTCCTTAGCATTTACAGCACAGAAACTGAATCAGTAGTTTCAGCAGATCAATGGCTCTGCATGAGTTTCCTGCCACTTTAATTAATAACTCTGTTTCTTTTTCCCTCATTTGCTTAACAAGTCTCCCTATGAAGATATCTACCCTGTTCACCTCAAGTCAGTTTGATATTCTCCCCGTACTCTGGGGAAAATAATTTCTCCTGAATTCATTCTGAAAATGATTAGTAATTTTCTTCTACCTTATACCATTGAATTGAAGACATTGTAAACTACAACTTTGAATGAGGGCATTTCTAATCAAGCTGCTCAGAGATGCTAATACACATCTCTGGAGCAGTGGGACTTGAACCCAGGCCTCTCAGCTCAGTGGTGGAGATGTTATGTTGCGGTTGTCTAAGTCATTGGTGAGGCCACACTTGGAGTATTGCGTACATTTTTGGTCACCCTGTCATAACAAAGACATAGTTAAACTGGAAAGAATGCAAGGAAGATTTACGAGTAGGCCTGGGCTTTAGGAGGAGGTTGGCCAGGATGGGACTTTATTCCTCGGAACGTAGGAGAATGAGGGATGACCTTATTGAAGTGTATAAAATCATGAGGGGCATAGACAGGATGAATGCAGATAATCTTTTTCCCAGAGGTGGGGAATTGAAAACTAGGGGGCATATGTTTAAGGTGAGAGGGGAAAGATTTAAGAAGGACCTGAGGGGTAACTTCTTCACGTAGAGAGTGGTGCGTCAATGGAATGGGCTGACAGAGGAAGTGGTTGAGGCAGGTGCAACAGCAACAGTTAAAAACATTTGGATAGGTACATGGATGGGAAAGGTTTAGAGGGATATGGACCAAATGTGGACAATTGGAATGAGCCGAGTGAGCGCCATGGTCAGCATGGACCAGTATGGGCTGTGTTACTTAATGGAAAAGCGCAGCAGGTCAGGCAGCATCCAAGGAGAAGGAGGATCGACGTTTCGGGCATAAGCCCTTCTTCAGGAATCAGAAGGGCTTTTGCCCAAAACGTCGATTCTCCTTCTCCTTTGATGCTGCCTGACCTGCTGCGCTTTTCCAGCAACACATTTTAAAGCTCTGATCTCCAGCATCTGCAGTCCTCACTTTCTCCCTGTGTTACTTAATGACTATCACTGTGCTATAAGAGCCTGAAGGAGGGTCTATGCCTGAAACATTGATTCTCCTGTTCCTCGGATGCTGCCTGACCTGCTGTGCTTTTCCAGCACCACACTCTTGACTCTGTGCTACAAGAGCCCTCAACTTGCAATTAAGGTTTGTTTTACACACCTATCTTCTAAACAACCTGTACAAGGATGGTATGACACACCTCTGGAGCAGGTGGCACTTGAACCCAGAACTCCTGGCTCAGACCACTGCACCAAAAGAACCCGACTTTGAATTAAGTTTAGAGTAGATTCCCTACAGTGTGAAAACAGGCCCTTTGGCCCAACAAGTCCCCACCGACCCTCTGAAGAGTAACCCATCCAGACTCATTCCCCTCTGACCAATGCACCTAACACTATGGGACAATTTAGCATGGCCAATTCACCTGACCTACACATCTTTGGACTGTAGGAGGAAACCACAGCACCCAGAGGAAACCCACGCAGACATGGGGAGAATGTGCAAACTCCACACAGACAGTCACCTGAGGCTGTAATTGAACCTGTGCCCCTGGCGCTGTGAGGCAACAGTGCTAACCACTGAGCCACCGTGCCACCCACCCCAAATCTTTTAAGGGTTAATTAAATAAATCTGCCTGTTGATTTGCTTTATTTGGCCTTTTCCAATAAGAACACAATAACATGCTGCAACTTGGGACAAGCACTGGACCTAGTTCCAGTGTAACATTTATTCACCTCTCACATCCTGCGGTCTGCTCTGGGCCTGCCAATTGGTGACAACTGTGAGGTGTTGGCCAATGCTCATTGTGAAATGTTTGAGACTGACCAAACTCATTTCACATCAGGCCCTTGAATCCAGCAGGTAGAAGCAACGTTTCCAACTTAGTAACCTGGGCCAGCACACAACCCAGTCCGGACAGAATTTCAGTCAACTGGAGATGACAGGCATTATTATACTCTATTTCCACATTTCGGAAGACTGGGGAGGGGCTATCAGAGGGCCAAGGAGATGAGTGGGGGCTGTAGAGCCGACCATGTCTCATCACTATAACCTAAGGAGTGAATTTATCACAGCTTTTGATATTTTAAAAAAAGCAAATGATACAGCCTAGATAGAGGCCATCCAAGAGGCTACACAAAGATGCCGATCCTGGCCCTCTGAAAGACATGCTAGCCCAACTACCGATAGCATGACTAATACTTTTCCTGTTCACACATACAACAGTTAATTCTCCTTCGAAAGTTATTATTTAAATTTTTCCTCAGGCTGGAGATTGTCATCTTAGCTTTCCGAGTGAAACAAAAATACTCACCTCTGTTGTTCACTTTCCAGTAACTTAATCTGCTCCTTTGGCTACTAGCATTCCTGCTAGTGAAACAGGTTTC
>NW_025210339.1:0-544 GCF_004010195.1 Chiloscyllium plagiosum
TCTGAAAACATACTTTCAAGCTCAGCGAGCTAATTTGCATACAGATAAATTGTTATTTTTCGTTTATTATTGGAATTTAGGAGTTCTCTGTCGCTCACGTTTGAACAGATTATGATGTGAGGTAAGCTTTTCTGGGTGTGTGGTTTTAATTAACAGAAGCGTTTGACATTGATGTCATAACAGTTTGCGGGCTTGCAGTATGGGATTTGAACAGATTTGGGGTACAAACGGACCCAGCAAATTCCAACGCGTGGCAATTAGTGAGCGAGATCTTCAAATAAAACAGGTGGTAAATTCCATTTAATTTTGTTGACTTGGGTTTGGTTAAATTAAAAGTGAGGGAAATGGCTCTTAACGTTACTAAAGAGGTTCCCAAATTTTCCAAGGAAGTTTAGAAAGACAGAAGAAGGACGTGTTTTGTAATTAGCAAATAGTTTGGAATTGGGTTTTATCAGGGAGAAAAGGAAAACTGAAATTGTATTGGAATTGGTCAAGCACTTTGGTGTGTCAGACAAGCAGGCAACTGCAGGAGAGTAAAAAAAAA
>NW_025210339.1:18059-19019 GCF_004010195.1 Chiloscyllium plagiosum
TTCCTTATTCCTGAAGAAGGGCTTATGCCCGAAACGTCGATTCTCCTGCTCCTTGGATGCTGCCTGACCTGCTGCGCTTTTCCAGGAACACATTTTTCAGCTCTGATCTCCGGCATCTGCAGTCCTCACTTTCTCCCAGTTATGGCTGCCAAGACCATAAAAATCATTGAAAGCTTCAATTACAGCATGCTATAATATGCCTTCTCTCTAGTACATCAAATATTGCAAAAACAAATTAAGGCAAAATGCCATGGTTTTCATTTTGCTAACCGGAATGAGAGAAATGAATAGGAATTAAAGCATGGCCATATAAATAAGCCACTACATATCAGAGTCCCGATTATATGTACCTACCCCATTACCTTTATATCTCCTTGTTCACCAACTTACCCAATGTAACCTTTTGTGCTTACATGATTCAATGCCTATTAACTCAACCACTCACACCCGAAGTACATTCACCTCATTTGTTTTGATTAGTCCACAGTTGCATTGTGTGACTGATGCCATATTGTGCCAATATTACACAAAATTTACTAGATTTAGTGGATAAAATACTGTTAGAAATGTTATTTCATGCATAATAAATATAACACAATATGTTGATTTAAAATTTGAAATTAATGAGTGCTTCCATAACCAAATTTATTCTTTCTCCTACTGTTCTTCCTTATGACACAGTAGAGCGCTCAGTATCTGATCGTTTGTTGTGTTAGTTTATGATAAATTTTAAGTTGTAATCACCTTGTAAAATTTATTTGAAATGAGGTTAAGTGGTTTTTCAATGTATGACATCAGCAGAAGAAACCAATTGATCAACAAGAATATGGATTGACACCAGCAACTCCCACAAACCAGTAAGATGAAGACAATTGCACTCATATCAAAGAACTTGACAAAAGCCATTAAACAAATAATTTGAATGCATTTAGCTGCCTGTGAAATTGAATCACTCTGGAA
>NW_025210340.1:0-1171 GCF_004010195.1 Chiloscyllium plagiosum
CGCGACACTACAGATTTCTTACAGAAACTCAGCTCCCACGGACCAGTCGAACCGGGAACATTCCTTGTCACAATGAACGTTTCCGCACTCTACACCAATATCCCCCACAATGATAGCATCACGGCAACAGCCTCAGTACTCAACACCAACAACTGCTAATCTCCAAACACCATCCTACAACTCATCCGCTTTATCCTCGATCACAACATCTTCGCCTTTGACAACAAGTTCTTCATCCAGACACATGGAACAGCCATGGGGACCAAATTTGCACCCCAATATGCCAACATCTTCATGCACAGGTTCGAACAAGATTTCTTCTCTAGGCAGGATCTCCAACCGACATTGTACACCAAGTACATTGACAACATTTTCTTCCTCTGGACCCATGGCGAGGAGTCACTGATAAAACTACACAGTGACATCAACAAGTTCCATCCACCATCAAACTCACCATGGACTACTCTCGACTATCTGTCTCATTCTTGGACACATGCATCTCCATCAAGGATGGACACCTCAGCACCACACTCTACCGCAAACCCACAGACAACCTCACAATGCTACACTTCTCCAGCTTCCACCCTAAACATATTAAAACAGCCATCCCCAATGGACAAGCCCTACACATACACCGGATCTGCTCAGATGAGAAGGAACGTGACAGACACCTGGAAGTACTCAGGGATGCCCTCACAAGAACGGGGTACGATGCCCAACTCATCGACCACCGGTTCCGACGTGCCACAGCAAGAAACCGTAATGACCTCCTCAGGAGACAGACACGTGCAGCAACCGACAGGGTACCCTTTGTTGTTCAGTATTTCCCAGGGGCTGAAAAACTACGCCATGTTCTTCATGACCTGCAACACATTATCAATGAGGATGAGCATCTCACCAAGACCTTCCCCACACCTCCACTACTTGCCTTTAAACAACCTCCAAACCTCAAACAGATCATTGTTTGTAGCAAGCTGCCCGGGTGTCAGGACAACGCCATACAACCCTGTCACGGTAGGCGCTGCAAGACGTGTCAGAGTATGAACATGGATACCACCATTACATGTGGGGACACCTCCCACCTTGTACATGGCAGGTACTCATGTGACTCAGAGCTGAAAATGTGTTGCTGGAAAAGCGCAGCAGGTCAGGCAGCATCCAGGGAACAGGA
>NW_025210340.1:1668-16023 GCF_004010195.1 Chiloscyllium plagiosum
ACATTATCAATGAGGATGAGCACCTCACCAAGACCTTCCCCACACCTCCACTACTTGCCTTTAATCAACCGCCAAACCTCAAACAGATCATTGTTCGTAGCAAGCTGCCCGGCTCTCAGGACAACGCCATACAACCCTGTCACGGTAGGCGCTGCAAGATGTGTCAGAGTATGAACATGGATACCACCATTTCACGTGGGAACACCTCCCACCATGTACACGGCAGGTACTCATGTGACTCAGCCAACATCGTCTATCTTATACATTGCAGGCAAGGATGCCCGGAGGCATGGTACATCGGGGAAACCGAGCAAAGGCTACGACAACGGATGAATGGGCATCGCACAACAATCAACAGACAGGAATGTTCCCTCCCAGTTGGGGAACACTTCAGTGATCCAGGACATTCGACCTCGGACCTTCGGGTGACTATCCTCCAAGGCAGACTTCGGGACAGGCAGCAGTGAAAGGTGGCCGAGCAGAGGCTGATAGCTAAGTTCGGTACCCATAGGGAGGGCCTCAACCGGGAGTTTGGGTTCATGTCACATTAGAGGTGACCACCATTGCACTATGCACACACACAGATACTCCTACACACACACACACACAGACACTCACACAGAGGCACTCCTATACACACACGACACGCACAGACACACACAATCTTACAGACACACACTCCCATACTCAAACATGCATCCTCTCAGAGACTTAGACCACTCTGCACTCATGCACACACACATATACTCTGATACTCACAACCCACCCCAGACACACAATCCCACATGTATCCCCTCACAGTAAGACACTCTATACATACACACACACACACTCTCTCACACGCACAATCCCCCAACCCAGACACAAAGACCCACATTGTTACAGTTAACCTGAGAATGCAACTTTAAAAAAAAAAGTTTTGTGATTTATACATGAAAGAAGATAAGCTATCATGGTATTCCAACAGATAAAAGACTCAACAAACAATCAAGGTATTTTTCAATGTATAATTTCAGTTAAATCACACTAAACGTTTGCTATAAATTCTGTGCCTTACAATTGAGCCCTCCACAACCACCTGATGAAGGGGCAGCGCTGTGAAAGCTAGTGCTTCCAATTAAGCCTGTTGGACTATAACCTGGTGTTGTGATTTTTAAACCAGAAAGGATTCAGACACTCTGTTTGGTACCTGTTTGACAAATGCACTGATTCAGTGATCCAAGTGATGAAATAGCTCCTGACAGCCAGACAAGACAAGGTGTAACTGTTTCTGACATATCAAAACTCAAATGGATCTCACTTCTTCCTGATAAAGGAGCAACAATCCAACAGCTCGTCCTTCCCAATAAACCTGTGAGCTCAACTCTCCTGCTCCGCAGATGCTGCCTGACCAGCTGAGAGTTTCCAGCGCCACACGTTTTGACTCTGATCTCCAACATCTGCGGTTCTCATTTTTTTCCCCTATATAACCTGCTGTTGTGTGATTTTTAACTTTGTTCAACCCAGTCCAACACTGGCACCACCACATCACAACTGTATTCCTGTGCATGCTGATAAAATTCAAAGTTGGTTAAGTCCTTCAAATTTTTTGCGCATTGGATCGTCTCAAAATCAGATCCCTACCTCCCCTTTGCTTTCACCATCATTTCTATTACCTACGTTGAAAGTGGTCTCTGTCCGACAGGTCAGCTCCATTTTCACTTTTATTTAAAATGATTGATCTCTTGCAGTCCTCTGCATAATCACTTGTCTCTGAAACATTGGTCTTCATGACCACTGTATCTCAGGTTCTTTTTCCTAACCACATCATGTTCAGGGCGTTTAAACACTCCTAACCCCTACCATAAGAAACAGAGGTTGGAGCATAACAGGCCTCTGAACCCGACCTAACTTGCCACCTGGGATTCACATAATCATGTTTCATTAGTTGTAAAAAAAAAGAGATTGGGGAGGGTTAGGGCATAGGCATCATGGGCACATATCATACTCACCAATCCAGGGAAAAGCTAACCTGGAGCAATGGCCCCTCAGCAGCCACCCACAGCCCATGCCAGGGGATTTGGAACACAGTCAGGGAAACTGAAGGTGGTGGAGGAGTGTACATCAGTTGGTCAGACTGTGTTAGTGAAGAAGATTCTGTTGGAGTACGATGGATTCCAAGCAGCAGACGTTTGGTCGGGGGCAACAATAGCCGCGCCTCAGGCCTGGGTATCCTGTTGCGAGGAGGCAACTTCACCATCTCCGAGGTTAAGGAGGTGGTGGGCGGGCACCTCCTCGTCACTGATGTCATGTACAGAAACGCTTTCGAGACTAATCAATGTGTACGCCCCAGTGGGTAAGAGTGAATGGCTGTCCGTCCTGCAGCAGCTTCCACTGATGCTGGCTACGTCCAGGCCGATCATTCTGGCCAGAGACTTCAATGTATCATTGATGCAGATGGACGATCTGGCGGGAGGGACAGTAAACTGGACGCCATGTCCACAGCCCTGATGGAAACGGTAAAAGATGCCAAGCTGCACGACGTCTTCAGCCCCCCTGCAGACGGAGCACAGCGTAGATACACCTGGTCATGGGCAGATGGGTCTATCCAGTCAAGGATAGATTACCTGTTTGTGTCCCGAACGCTCTCGGTCAGATCCACCGACGTCAAGCCGGTGTTCTTCTCTGACCACTGCCTCCTGCTGGCCAACTGTCACCTACAGGACGAGCAGCGGACTGGTAAGGGAACGTGGAAGCTGAACACAAAGCTGTTGACCCCGGCAAACATTGAGGAGCTCAAGAGGGATTACGCAGGTTGGAGAACCGTGAAGCCCCTCTTTGAGTCCCCAGCGGACTGGTGGGAAACAGTAAAAGGGAACATCAAGAGATTCTTCATCCTCAAAGGTGTTCAGGAAACGAGAGAGAGGCGGGGAAAACTGTCCCAGCTCCAGGAAAGTATGCAGAACCTGCCCCTGCTGCAGACGATGGTGGTCAATGTCATGGAGGATCTCCAGGAGGTGAAGGGCCAGCAAGACTCGCTCTTTACCACGGAGGCCTCCAAGATAATCTTCCGGTCCAGAGTCCGCTCGGTGGAGCAGGATCATGCACAAGTACCACCAATCCCTGCATGCTGCTCCTTTCTATAGTCTTTCCCTGCTTAAATGACATTTCAATAAAACTAAAGAACTGTAAATCCTGGAAATCTGAAACAAAATCAGAAATTGCTGGAGAAACTCAGCAGGTCTGGCAGCATCTGTGGGAAGAAAGCAGAGTTAACATTCTGGTTTCAGTGACCCTTCTTCAGAACTGGATCCAGTAAGACTGAAGGTCCCACCTTTTGAAGCTCTCCATTCACTGGAGGCAAGGTGGCCCTCAGGGTAAACCATCACTTGTCCCTTTTTAATTAGACAGCAGCTTTAACATGCTTTGGAACTATGGCGACTTTACTTTTATGCTTGAAGAACACTCATAATATTAAGCATTCAAAACATAACTCTACCTTCCTCTCCATTGATGCCGCCAGATCTTTTGACTCCTCTTACTCACATTCCAACAAAATCGTAAGAAAAAAATAATGTGGAGACTCATTTAAAAACACTTTCCAAACCTCTGACTTCAACTACTTTGGCCTTTACTTCAAAGGGAATGGAGTTATGGAAGGAAGAGGCAAGTGGTACATGAGAAAACTACACTTGTAAGTTTGTCTCCAATCTTCTGAGTCTTTGGAACTCGCTTCCTCAAAAGATGATGAGAATTGAGTTGAAGAATACGATTAAGACTAAGGCTTAAAGATTATTGATGAGGAAGGGGCTTATAGATTGCCAGGAATAGGAGGGAATGTGGAGTAATCAGATCAGCCATGATCCCATTGAATGGCGGAATATTCTCAAAGGCCTAACTCATATACTCTTGCTCCCAATTGATATGTTTGTATGTTAATAAAATCTACACACACCTGAATTGGGACTATGTCACTATTTCTTCACTGTCACTGGGTCAAATTCTGGAAATCCCTCCCTAAAACAGTGTGGGTGTACCTACATCACATGGCTTGCGGCAGTTCAGGAAGGCAGTTCACCAGCATTGTCTCAAGAGCAATTCTGGAATTACAATCAATTCTGGCCTACCTAGCGGCGCTTACATTCCGGTGAAAAAAAGAAATGCTTTAAATCTGAAATAAGGGAAAAAAATCCTTGAAATATTCAGCAGGTCATGCAGCATCTGTGGAGAGGTAATCTGAGAATCGACAATACTTAACCAGACAGGCTTGTAAATCACAAAATAAAACATCTCATGCTGGATGCGATTCTCTGACGAAACAGCCATTGCTGAACAATCCTAAGTGTGCTAACGCTGGAAGAATAATCATTGTAAGATATTCAGTCAAACTCATAATGTGGTTCATTTACTCTCACAAAAATAATAAAATAATCTGTTTCTCTGCACCACTCTGCAAACACAAATAATGAGCTCAAGTCTTGCAGCTTTTCTGGATGACCTATTATTTCACGACATTTTCTCCATGGTTTTCTCCAAGGCAATGTCTCAGACAATCACAGTCAATTCTCCAGCTAATCAGCATCTCCCTTTTCTCTTGTAACTTAAATTATTGTGATTGTTTGAAACTTGGCATTCCTGTCTTTTTTCAAAGGAGATGTGAGGGGCAAGATTTTTTTTTACAGGGAGTGGTAGGAGTCTGTAACAAGCTACTGGGTGGTGGTGGAGGCCAACACGATACGGCCGTTTAAGGGGCCTTTAGATAAGTGCATGAGAATGCAAGGAATGGAGGGATATGAACCAAGGGCAGGCAGAAGGGATTAATTAAGCTTTGTTTGGCAAAAGTTTGTTCACCGATGGGCCTGTTCCTCTGCTGTACTGTTCTTTGATCTGGATTTTTTCGGAACCAGACAGGACAAAAAGCTGCAGCAACAAATCCAATCCTCAGCAGTGTTCAAGTTCTGTGCCACCAAGTGACTGGCTGCACTAACACCTTCCTCATATCCTTACAGGTCTACTTCAAATTGCTTCTTAATTAATCTGCTCACTCTCCTGAGAATTACCTTGCCAGTCATCTTGTGGCTCCATAAGTTGCTCAGCTGTCACTCAAAAATAAAATCATGTATTCTAGTCAAACTCGAGACATAAGCACAATTTCCAGGCTGACTGTCCATTTGCAGTACTGCTGTACTGTTGAAAATGCGGTCTTTCAGAGGAGATAATGAAGCGAAGTGAGATAAATGAGCCTGGTCACTATTTTGAAGATGAGCAGGGAGTTTTTCCCAGTGTCTGGGACAATATTTATCCTTCAGTGGAGATTGTAAAAAAATAGAAACATTGAAAATAGGAGGAGGGTATGCCTCTGAGCCTGCTTCATCATTCAAAAGGATCATGGTTGACCATCCATCTTAGTACCATGTTATCACTTTCATTCCATACCCGTTGATCCTTTAGCTCTAAGAATTATATCTAAACTCCTTCATGAAAGAATTCAATTTCTGTGGCAAAGAATTCACCACTCATTAGGTGAAGGCATTTCTCCTTGTCTCCATCCACAATAGCTCTGATCGTCAGAAAGATCCTATCTGCATTTACCTGTCTTGTCAAAGTAATATAGGCTTCTATGAGATCCTGCCTCATTCTTATTGTCCTAAACAATCAAGTATCTCTTCACAGCTCAGTCCCACCACCCCAGGAATCAGTCTGGTAAACCTTCATTGCACATCCTATATGGCCAGAACATCCTACCTCAGATATGGAAAGCAAAACTGCGTACAGTACTCCAGGTGTTGTCTCAACAAGGCCCTGTATATTTGCAGCAAGATGTACCTGTTCCTGTTCTCAAATCCTCTCACAATGAAGGCTAACATATATTATTTTATTAAACAAATTACAAAAACAGTTTACAACAAACAGTTACATTTACAGCTGCATACAAGAGACAGCAATTTTACAAGGGAGAGGAGCAGCAAAGCCAGGCCCCAAACCCTACCAAACAGTTTACAAGGACATGAGGACAAACCTCAAATCCCAGTTTCACAAAGATATAAAGAGACAACAGCAATGACAGTTGTACATGAGACAATACTGTTACATACAAAGGAGCAGACAATACAGACCCAGCAAGCCCCCATCCCTCCCACCTTCCGACCACTCTAAGGCAGCCCGCCCCTACCCACCTTCCGGTTCTCGGTCCACCCTGACACACCTTTCGACCACCTCTAGGACAGCCCGCCCCAGTACCCGCCCAGGGTGACAGCGGTCAGGACAGCCTACCTACCTTCCGGCTTCACTAACCACCCTCAGCACCTTCCGACCACCTCTGGGGCACAGTGGCCGGTATATTGGGTCCAGTTCGATGTGCTTGTTGATTGAGTCAGTGGATGAGTGACATGCCTATGGGAATTCCCTGGCTGTTCTCTGTTTGGCTTGTCCTATAATAGTAGTGTTGTCCCAGTCGAATTCATGTTGCTTGTCATCTGTGTGTGTGGCTACTAAGGACAGCTGGTCGTGTTGTTTCGTGGCTAGTTGGTGTTCATGGATACAGATCGTTAGCTGTCTTCCTGTTTGTCCTATATAGTGTTTTGTGCAGTCCTTGCATGGGATTTTGTACACTACATTGGTTTTGCTCATGTTGGGTATCGGGTCCTTCGTTCTGATGAATTGTCTGAGAGTGGCTGTTGGTTTGTGTGCTGTTATGAGTCCTAGTGGTGCCGTTGATTTGTTCATATATTTGATTGTTGAATGTGAAGTGTGTTGTGAGGCACAAGTCCAGTAGTTTGAGTATGCCGTCTTTGTTGATAGGTTCCCCGTCCTGTTGTCTGTTCTGTATGTCCAGCAGGTTGGCTATTGTTTCTCTGGCTAGGGTTTTGTCGATAGAGGTGAACAGTGCCGTTATATCGAATAAGACCATGGTTTCTTCCTTGTCTATGTGTATATTTCTGATGGTGTTGATTATATAGAGTGTCTGGATCCGCTGATCAGTTGTTTCTGTTTCTGTTGTAGTTCTTTAGCCAGTTTGCGTGATGGTGTCCCTGGTAGTGATACTATGGGTCTGAGTGTGATATAACACAGAAATAGAGACACACACCGGATCATCAACGCCACACTCACAGGAATCCGATTCACTAGAGAGGAAGAAAAGGACAACCAACTCCCATTCCTAGACGTGATGGTACAGAGAACACCGAACGGAGAATTCACCACAAAGGTATACACTACCAGGTCCCCAAAGCTCTCCACGGACACAGCCCTTCCCCTAACACAAGAGGCCTTGCTGAATTATGTACAAACCTTCAGCAGCAGCATGAATTTTAGCAGGACTTATACACTTAATGGTAAGGTCCGAGGGAGCATTGCAAACAAAGAGACCTTGGAGTGCAGGTTCATAGCTCCTTGAAAGTGGAATTGCAGGTAGATAGGATAGTGAAGGTGGCGTTTGGTATGATTTCTTTTTTTGTTCAGAGTATTGAGTACAGGAGTTGGGAGGTCATGTTGCGGCTGTTCAGGACAAATTGGTGAGGCCACTGTTGGAATATTGTGTGCAATTCTGGTCTTCTTCCTATCGGAAAGATGGTGTGAAACTTGAAAGGGTTGTGGAAAGAATTCTGAGGAATAGGATTTATGACTATTTGGCAAAGCATAATGTGGTTAAAGGCAGTCAGCATGGCTTTGTGAGGGGCAGGTCATGCCTTACAAATCTTATGAAGTTCTTTGAGGAGGTGTCAAGACAGGTCAACGATGGTCGAGCAGTGGATGTGGTGTATATGGATTTCAGCAAGGCATTTAATAGGATTCCCCACAGTAGGCTCATTCATAAAGTCAGGAAGTATGGGATACAGGGAGATTTGGCTATCTGGATTCAGAATTGGCTGGCTGACAGAAGGCAGAGTGGTTGTAGATGGAAAATATTCTGCCTGGAGGACAGTGTTGAGTGAGGTCCCGCAGGGCTCTGTTCTTGGGCCTCTGCTCTTTGTAGTTTTTATAAATGACTTGGATGAGAAGGTTGAGGGGTGGGTTAGTAAATTTGCAGATGACACAAAGGTTGGAGGTGTTGTCGATAGTATAGAGGGCTACTGCAGGCTGCAGAACGACATAGACAGGATGCAGAGCTGGGCTGAGAAATGGCAGATGGAGTTCAACCTGGATAAATGTGAAGTGATGCATTTTGGAAGGTCGAACTTGAATGCTGAATATAGGATTAAACATAGGACCGAAGGGACTGTTTCCATGCTGTATATCTCTATGACCTTGTCCAAAGGTCATCACCAACAAGGCCTGGTCTGCTCTGGGATCGGTGATTCACCCTGACCAAACCTGTGCTATACCAGGCACTGCTCAGGGATACAAATCACCTACGGCAGGACACGGGGGTAGACACCTGCCTCATCAGCCTGGACCAGGTGAAAGCCTTTGACAGGATACCGCATACATATATGAGAGATATTCTCTCCAAAATGGGCTTTGGGGAGGGAATATGCAATTGGATCAGACTGCCCTACACCAACATTGTCAATGCAGTCTCAATCAATGAGTGGGATTCAGAAGGCTTCCCAGTCAGATCGGGAGTCAGGCAGGGTTGCCCTCTCTCTCCTGCCTTGTTTGTGTGCTGCGAACAGCCATTTGCCGAGTCCATCAGGAAGAATGCGAGCCTGATAGCGGTGACTATTCCTGGCAGCGACTGCCTATAGATTAAGGCTTCCCTGTACATGAATGACGTCGCTGTTTTCTGCTCGGATCCGCTGTCATGTGCATATGTGACCAGTTCGAATGGGCCTCGGGGGCTAAGGTAAACAGTGGCAAGAGCAAGGACATGCTGTTCGGGAACTGGGCTGACCAATCCTCCATCACTTTCACCGTCTGGACTGACCAGCTGAAGGTGCTGGGTATTTAGTTCGGAGGGGCTGAGGCATGCACCAAGTTTTGAGAAGAGTGTATCAATAGTGAGGCAGAAACTGGGCAGATGGGAGCAACAGTCACTCTCCATCACGGGTATAAACCTGGTCATCAGGTGTGGGGTACTCTCAGTATTGTTATACGTGGCACAGGTCTGGCCTATTCCTGGAACCTGTCCCGCTGCAGTCACCCGGGCCATCTTCCACTTCATGTGGAGATCAAAGATGGACCGGGTCCAAAGGGACACAATGTATAAAGATCTGGGCAATGGGGGGAGAAAACATACCCAATGCCACCCTCACCCTGATGGCCACCTTTGTGTGTGGCTGCATAAAGCTGTGCGTGGATCCCCGATACGCAAACACCAAGCCTCACTACGTACTTAGGTTCTATCCGTCCCCGGTGTTGCAAAGGATGGGCCTGGCCTCGCTGCCTGCTCTTTCATTCCCTTTTGTTCATGAAAACTTTACTTTGAATTTAATTGTTTTTCCTGATCTAATTAATTCTCTCCTTTATTTTCCTGCCCTGTGGATTGCTGCTGACCACACAGGTGCAGTGATGGATTGTTTTGATTTGGCCTGCCTTGTGCTATTTAAACAAACTACAGAGCCATGGGTTTATTTGGCAATAATGGGTAAAATATTTCCAGATCATATAACATAGGTTCAATTTCAAAATTCTCATTATGAAAATATTTATGACTTTCCTTGATTTTATAACGTTGTTTGGCTTTGCCATTTTATTTTTCTCATTTGATCAGTCGAGTGAATCTTAGCCACTGGTGCATGGACAATGTTTGATTTATTTGTATTGTTAATGACTTTGTAGCCATTGTATTTCCACTATTAACTCATTTTGTATTTACCAGTTTCTCAATAGCTTATGTTAGTTTCTGATCCAGTTAAATGTAGCTTTCTCATGCCATCTGTAATAGTGAAGATCTGCATCCCCTCAAGAGGGGCCTCTTGGTTCGAGATTGGTCAAAGGAATCGACAAATGCAGCCTATTCAAAAAGCAAGGTTCATTAGTTTATTGAGTTAAGGCACCTTGACACATTTCTATCCAGCAACACAGAGATTGAAGCTTCTGTATTCTGTGATGAAGTTGCACAATTACATTTGAAAATTACACATATAAATGATGTTTTTAAAGAAATAGTACAGCCTTAATTACAAGAAAGACCAATCACATATAATAAGGTGACATGATTTACAGCAAGTTAATCCAATGATATTTCCGGGGAAAGGGTTCTTAATTACAGGAAACGTCCAATCAACCGTAACAAGGTGACATGATTGAAAACAGGCTAACCCAATGGTATTCTATGCTAAAAGATATCTTATTTACGTAAATTGTCATTCCATGGTTCAAGGTTCATTCAAATGGTCAATTAATGTGTCAGTATTCAGCTTTTGAAAACTCTATTGTCCTCTTATCTCTGAACTGCAACTTAATTCTGCAAATCAGCAGTATGGTTCACAGGCCATTTTATAGTATTCTTTTAAATCGAGAAACCATTTTGTTGTAATAAACATTTACATTTTTTATTGCCTCAAATCAAATTTTAGATCTTCATCTAAGACTGCCATACTTCTTCTTCCTCCGAAGGGGAACCAAGGGCAGCCAATGATGTTTCCTCATCATGATTTAAGTAAAGAAGAAGCATTTTCAGGTTGGAACCAATATTGTCAATAGAAGTTAATATCTTAGCAATAATACACTTAACTATAGCAATAATACACTTAACTATAGCAATAGCAACAAAAAGACCAATTAAAACAATAACACCATCCAAAGACATACTAATTAATCAGTTGTACCATGAGCCAAACCCAAATCTTCCCATCCCGTACTTTCGTTCTTTGGTTGACAAAAGTGTGAATATTATCAATATGTCTAGTAATGTTTTCGAAAAGATCAATGACTCTCATAATGCATTTTCCTTTAATTATAACACAAAATCCACCTTCCTTTGTAAGTATGTAATCGGTTTTGTTGGGCAAATAGGCGCAATTCTGAAAGCATTTCTAATTTCTATTAAGGCAGCAGTAGATAATTATGGTTTTGATGACTAATAATTCTTAAGGACTCTCCTAATGAAAGAACACTAAGAGCTGCATATGCCAATGAGCATGTTTTTCTTCTTGATATGGTTTTTGGATTCTTTCATTCTGCACAGAAGTCAGGAGAAACTATGTTTAAAAGTGGAATTATGATTTGATTGCCAAGTAACTGGATAGGGAACAGGAGTTGGAAATAGTGTTCCTACAGCTACGACATGAGGACTACTTGCTCTATTCAGGCCAAGGTAGTTAGCTGCCTTATTATAACTGAAAAACAAAATCCAGGTTTAGCATAGGCAATAGAGGGACATTCCCAGTGAGATGCAGGCCTATATTTATGACTTCCTGGGATATGTGGATAGCCCATGTTTACATAATTCGACCCTGAGTGCTGAGGGTGAAAATCATCAGTACTAATGAGATGAGTTTCTTGATAAGAAACATGGTCAATATCCCAAAATTGTTCTTCCCCTCCAATAACTGGGAAAATATTGGTGTCGTTAGGTGTATCATAATGAAGATGTATGTTGTTACCTTCTCCACATAGAGTTTGAATTCCAGTGATAATAGGGATATATTTTTCTTTAAGGCATATAAATGAGATGCAAGGTCCTTCAGAAAAGTAGTGACAACTAATACATGTAATCATAAAACAAAAAAAAGTTAGGCACTCTTATATAAGTGTACCAAGATTCCTTATCCTTGTAGTAATTTGGATAGGATATTGCGGATTTATTGGAGCAAGTCCATAAACAAGTAGATGGTGGAGATAGGTAATAACTAAAAAAGATATTACGATATTGGGTGGCACGGTGGCACAGTGGTTAGCACTGCTGCCTCACAGCGCCAGAGACCTGGTTCAATTCCCGCCTCAGGCGACTGACTGTGTGGAGTTTGCACGTTCTCCCCGTGTCTGCGTGGGTTTCCTCCGGGTGCTCTGGTTTCCTCCCATAGTCCAAAGATGTGCGGGTCAGGTGAATTGGCCATGCTAAATTGCCCGTAGTGTTAGGTAAAAGTGTAAATGTAGGGGTATAGGTGGGTTGCGCTTCGGCGGGTCGGTGTGGACTTGTTGGGCCAAAGGGCCTGTTTCCACACTGTAATATAATCTTAATCTTAATCTAAAAGTCCTGTAAATACTTTAGTACTATTCCATACCCGCATGTTAGGATTTGGAAGGATAAAAGGGGTCAGGGAGTCTCTTACTGAAGTAAGGCCATAACAAATTACTTCATCGTCTCCAAATCTTTTATTATGGGTTTCTAGAAACATCCCCCTTTTGTCTCTTTTACTACGTAATCTATCTGAAAGGGGATAAGGCTTATCAGGGATGCTCATAGTACAAATGTAATCAAACTGGCACACAACAGTTTTACATGGTAAAGACCATTTAGACTTGTTCTGTAAATGAACTGTTAATTTTTTTATGCAGTTGACGACTGCAAAAGTCATTCTTGGCAACATTCAGTCTTTTGGCACTAAAGGACATCTTCCTGGCATAGCTGGTCCACAGTCTCTGTTTGCTCAGAATCACACAGGTAAACTGTCCCTTCTTGTGCACGGGTGCTGGCAATGGCAAGTCCACACAGCAGGTCAAGTTCAATCTTTATCATCTCCCCCCCTTGCAAGTTTGGAGACCGCGAAGCGTCCATTGTAATAAACTATAAACTATTTCCTCCTTGTATATAAGTATATACAATATACATATATTCAATTAAAATAGGCAGCAGCAAAGTAACACAAACTAATCTGGTAGAGGTCACCCATATTCTGGTCTGATTATTGCAGAAGTACCTTATCTGAGGCCATAATTTGAGCTCTTCAGCAGGCTAGAAGCCCTAAGAGCAATTTTGAAATAAATAATTCTCAAATTGATCAGCGGGCTATTTGAGTTTGGAGTAAATATATTGTAGGAGAAAGTGAGAGCTGCAGATGCTGGAGATTAGAGCTGAAAATGTGTTGCTGGAAAAACGCAGCAGGTCAGGCAGCATCCAAGGAGCAGGAGAATCGACGTTTCGGGCTTGAGCCCTTCTTCAGGAATTCCTGAAGAAGGGCTCATGCCCGAAACGTCGATAATTCCTGAAGAAGGGCTCATGCCCGAAACGTCGATTCTCCTGCTCCTTGGATGCTGCCTGACCTGCTGCGCTTTTCCAGCAACACATTTTCAGTAAATACATTGCCCATTCTGGCAAAAAAATTTGTTCATTTTAAATTATGCACTAGCATTCCCTACCTTCCCATTATTTTCTTATTTTATATAGAAAAGCTCGGGCATGGGTGAATTATGCAAACCTATTTTTATTAATCCAGCTTTGCTGGAATGTAATGCTCTTTGAAATTTTGCTCCAAAAATAAAATCTATATTATCTAAAATTTAGATTAGTTCTGCAATATATATAATATTTTTTTTAAAAAATCATTAACATTGTGCCCAATTAAATAGCCTGATCGACAGCTTTAGTTAGCAGTAACTAGAATTAAATGCAGAAATCTGATGATGGTTTTGAGAAAAGTCGGTAATAAATATTCTCTGGAGGGCAATGCTGTCCCCAAATTATGGTAACATTATACAAAGCTTTCAAACCACACTGAAATTTTTCTAATATTGAGGTAACCCTAGAATATAGATATTGGTACAGTCCTAAAATTATAAACCATCACTGTTAAGTAGTAAATATCTAAGTGAAGATAATAGCTCAACCAGATACCCCTTCTTAGATCTAACAACCCAATCCAAAAATAAATCAAATCAACCAGTGTGTATTCTTACAAGCTCCATACACAAAGCAAAGATATTTAGGCTTAGCGTCCATGTATTAAATCAAATCATTTGATAATTCAGTCAGTCGTATATTGTAGTATAAAGTGTCTGTAAATATTTCAGAAATGGAAATTTACAAATTACTTCCAAATTTCAAAACAATATTGAAAACAATCCAAACACTAAATCTGTATGATTACAGTCAGTAAACAATAGAGAAATCAACCTCGACATTGTGAATTGGCATTGAACAAACAGTATCATTCCCCCGTGATTTTGCACCTTACCCAGGTCTGGCATACCCGTCCTTATACTGGGTCTAAACGGGTTTTGTTAGGGACCCTATGGGATCAGAAATTTGAGTTGTAAGGCTAACTGCTTGGCACCTGCATGTCCTTGCCCATCACTTTATAAAGAGTGTAATTTTCATCAGCATGAGCCAGATATCTTGATAACTGTCAGATTGATTGGACAAAATATCATTACTATAACCCTGCCCCCCTTTGGAGTTAAAAATCTTCAATGTTCCCACAAGGCTCCAAAATCATGGACCACATTAAAAGCACAATGAAGAGTCAGTGTATATTAGTACATTTTACTTTTGATAGATGAAAACCTGTCGATTCCCAACGTCAGCTCCGAGGTAACATTAAAGACACATTA
>NW_025210340.1:16186-19020 GCF_004010195.1 Chiloscyllium plagiosum
GGCATGCTTCATTAACATTACTCTAGTCCCCGGGATGGGACCGGTTTAGGATGGCACAAGTCACTCATTCCATGATATTGATGATGAAGACTGAATGCTTCATTTTCAAAAGAACGAAAAGTTTCAACAAGTGGATGCTTTAAATTAAGGCTGGGGACAATCAGGAGACGATTCTAGTCCCTAGAGTGTGGAAACAGGCCCAACAAGTACACACCAATCCTACGAAGGAGAAACCACCTAGACCAATTTCCCTCTAATACACCTGACACGATGGGCAATTTCCCATGGCCAATTCACCTGACCTGCACATCTTTGGACTGTGGGAAGAAACCGGAGCACCCGGAGGAAACCCACACAGAAACAGGGAGAACGTGCAAAATCCACACAGACAGCCATCCAAGGCTGGCATTAAACCCGGAACCCTGGCACCGCGAGGCAGCAATGCCAACCACATAGCCACAGGGCTCAGCAGGTATACAGGAAGGAAATCCCAATTCTCAAGAAGGGTCGGTATGCCAGACATAGATTCTGCTCGGGATTCCGAGTAGAATCTAAGTTTTTTTTATTATATAGTACGGTATTGTTCCTTTAACATTGTTTGTATACTCCTCAACCTTCGTGGCTTTACATTGTTTTCTCATGTTATTTCTATTTTTTTGCATACATAACCATTCACAGCCACCTCCCCAACTTTTGGGAGTTTCATCTACCATATCTATCCCTATTCCCCAATCATATGCAAAATTTTTTCAACTGGCCAGTAATGTAGCTTTCCATTCTTTAATTAACAATGAATTAATGCAGTCATGTTTTATATTAGCCATTAATCAATATGACAGGTCACTGAGAATGTATGAAGAAATCCTGCCAATTAATGTTGATTCAGGCTAATCTAATTGATTTATTATAAATATTAATGATATAAATAATAATATATAATTATTAATAAATATTTATAATAATAAATAAAATAATCATTATCTGCAATTCAGGGTGGAAACCCAACAAGTGACTAAAACATTTAAAAACTGTACTCTGCTGTTTTATCCTTCTTATTGCATCATCCTCTTCCCTTCTGTAGTTGATCTCCTTGCCTCTATTTTCATTTTAACCTCATTTAAACAATTTATTAATTTATGCTTGTCTAACTTTAAAGCCAGTTCCTAACTATACATTTTGGAATCTTACTTGTTATAATCTGAAAGCTGATTTTAGGATTTGAATTTTTAGCTAATCAAAAATTGCAAGAGGAGAATAACTAAATAGGTGATCTGTCTCATTCACTTGTCCTGGTCATTGTATCACATAACTGTGACATTATGGAGCTTGCTAACTCCATGAAATGGGGCAGTGATGCTACAAAAGAAATAATGATTGATATACCACCCTATTCCTCTATGTTTGGCTGTCCCTATTTTCCAAAGGTTGGAATGCTGGGTGACAGAAGTGCCTGCTTAAGTCAGACAGTAGTCCTTTTTCATCGTTAGGGACACCTAATGATACGGATAGAATTCAGCTTGAATTTTGGAGAGAGCACTGAGTGGAGTGGTACCAAGTGTACTTTATGGATTATTGAATGTGGATATATCTGAAGAAGATTATGGAAAATAAATTAAGTTTTCAATTATTTTTGTGGACATTGGAGGATCAACAGAGCTTAGTTCTCATTGTCTTGTTTTAAGAGCAGGTCTCCTCTGTGGTAATATATCAATGGTCATTATTTTTACAATATATATCTGAGTAACATACAACATTTTATTTTCTGATATAATTTATAAATATATATGCATATATAAATTGGAAATTATGTCCCCTTGTAACACTCTGTTGTACCCGGGGAAAAAGTTTCTGACTGTCTACTCTATCTATTCCTCTGATCATCTTATAAACCTCTATAGAACACTATAGAGGTTTATAAGATGAGGTTTATAAATCCACTATAATTACCTGGTTTTAGTCCCTCAATTTAAATCCAAAATTAGTTTTCTTAAGTAGTCCTGACCAGTCATTGCTCAATTACAATGCTATAGGTCGTGAAACAACCGGAGCTGCCTTAAAAGGATTTTGATTAGATTAGATTAGATTACTTACAGTGTTGTAACAGGCCCTTCGGCCCAACAAGTCCACACCGCCCCGCCGAAGCGCAACCCATCCATACCCCTACATTTACCCCTTACCTAACACTCCGGGCAATTTAGCATGGCCAATTCACCTGACCTGCACATCTTTGGACTGCGGGAGGAAACCGGAGCACCCGGAGGAAACCCACGCAGACACAGGGAGAACGTGCAAACTCCACACAGTCAGTCACCTTAAAAGGATTTGTCAATTCAAGTTAAAAAAAACTACTAATGCATGAATAATGGCTGAATCCAAGGTCACAGATATTAACCATAAGATAATACCTTTTTTGATGATTTATTACAATCTAATGTTGAACTGAAACTTCAACTGTCATTGAGGGAGGGGACTTTCTGAATAAAGCTACGGCTTGCACATCATAATCACCAATGAAACACATCAGTCTTAAAATTAAGTGGAAACAAACGAGTCTGAAACACAATAAAAAGGTTATAATGTTGTTTTACTCTGTATTAAGCTGATTTGAAATTGAATAAGGTTGGCTTTTATGTAAGGATAAAAGAGATTAGTTAGAAACTGATAGTAAGGCAGTCGTGACCTGTAAAAACAGGAGTTAATATTTTATTTCATAATCACTGTAAAATCCTTAACCTTAAAAGAAATCATGTTAAATTTCCATAATAGAAATCAGATTCAAAACAGTCCCAGATCTCAAGCTCCAGGGAACAAAGCACAAACATTCATTCAATCAC
>NW_025210341.1:0-2752 GCF_004010195.1 Chiloscyllium plagiosum
GTACTGGGTTATCCCTGTTCCGTCGGTCAGGTCAGCCATAATTCTCCTCAGATTCTGCTTCCCAGTGAATGTCTGAGCATTTTAAATCCTAAGATTGGGTATTCTTTTCGTTTCATTGCCATTCCCTGCAGCCACAGTAATTGGATGGCTGGGATTGGAAAGTTGTGTGTGAGCAGCGTTTCGGACTAACCCAGTCAGTGGTAATGCAACAGTGGGGAGAGGGGGTGGCCTGCTGTGTGAGTAACGATCTTAATCGTTCGAGTAAGTGATTGGAATCTGAGAATGGCAGAACAATGGCGTAATGGTGAAACAACACCCACTCCTTCCTTTTCCTTTAGAATTAACTCGTACATTCTCTCTCACCATAACTTCGCCATTCTCCCATTCCAGTGGGACTGACTGTTATGTCCTATTTGGCAAGTTTACTCACTATTGTTCTGTATTTGGTGGAATTCTGTACATAGGCTGTCGGGTCTTGTTCATTAAGTATATTCAAATCGAAGAAAGACAACGTTGTAAAGTTGTGAAGAGTCATGAAGAAAGTTATCAAATCAGACATGAGCTCAGTTCATGGTGGAACAGACTTGGCGTGAATGGTCTCTTTCTGCTTCGAAAAATAGCTGTGTTAAAATGAATCTGCAAAGATGATCTGAGTAAAGTTCGCCAAGTTAAAAGTATGTGGATCCACTTGGGGCACTGAAACGATGTGAGACCTGCAAAGGTCAACACACAAAGAAGAGTCAATTGGGTGATTGATCCGGAATGGTCAGTACACCAGGATAAACAGGAAAAATAACCTTCAGAGCACACATTGATTCTGGCTCCAGTTAGCCTATAATCGGTTCTAACAAACCACCATCGGTCTTCCTTATTCCGATGGCCTCCTCTGTTCTTGTTTTGAGCGAATGCACGTCTGGCAATAGCAGCTGATTTGACGGATGTGGATCTGTGACATGGAGGGAAATGCTTCTGACTCTTTCACGCATAATTCTGCTTCTAAAGTTCAGTCAGCATTTCCTATTAATTATTATAATTGGTAACACTTAACAGACCATGGCATTGGAATTCTTGAATCCGAGTGACCGACTACCATGGAAGAACTCTGTTTATACCACCCTCAACACTGTGCGTTTTAGCATTACATCCAGCTATCTTTTTGTACATGCTCCCTTCGGCTCTCTCTGGGTTGTGTTACACTGACATCTTACATGTTACACAGGCTATCAGTGCATCTATTAGTTTGCAGGTTCTCTCTCACATAGCAATGCAATGGTTCTGTAGCTCAGTGGTTAGAACGTTGGCCTTGTAAAGTAAAAATGCACATGAAATATCCCATTCCTCTTTGTCTTTTCAGGAATTTGAGGAAGACCATTTGGAAGGATAGTAATATGCTGATGTAAGCAATATTCTCGTGAGTAGGAAGAGCCAGTCGAGGCCGCAGAAACTGCAGAGTTACATGGAATTAATGTGGGATGTGCTCGGACAGGGAGAGACCATTTGCTTCCTTTACTACGGTAAACAGAGTCTGGTGTTGAAGTCTGACATGAGACGATAATAGCCAAGTGTGTGAAATCCTGTTTTTTTGGGGTTCGTCTCTCACCTTACATCTGTCACTCTCGGGTGAACGGATTTTCATGTTTCGCTCTGTGGGTCAAAATGAGGTTCAATTCCTCAAGTTAATGTTAACAAAATTGACCCATCTCAAACTTCACCCCCATTATTTGTGTCGTTTAGTTGAAACTGGTAGGGAGAAAACACCGCTAACATGAAACTTGTGAATGTCAGTGCACATAAGGCTATAGTCCAGGGTTGATAAAATGGGATGATGTGCTTGTTTACTTGCTGATTACTCTCGAGGACTCAATCATTTTGGAGGAGAAACTTATCTCCAGTGAAATAAAGCCAAAAACTGTGTCATTAAGAAACGAAGCAACGATGTCTGTTGTCACCCCTGGTGATGCATTGGTTGTGATTCAGCACTTTCAGCGCCGCAGTCCGAGCTCAATTGCCGCTCAAAACCGTGACCGAACTTTGATCCTGATATGCAGTAGGGAAAACGAAAACATTTATCAATGATCGGGTGGTTGAATCGGGAACTCACCGTCAGGGTTTGCAGGGGCAGGAACAACATAAACAACAAAGATATTCCGATGTCAACATTTGATGTAAAGGCAAAAAAAGTGCTGGAAAATGGGATGAGGATTGGCAAGCCGTTGTTTCTGACAAGAGCACGAAGAGGTGATTGATGGCTGATGACCAAACAGTACATCCCCGTTCTATAGGCATCCTTGGTGGTCTATTGGTTCGGACTTTTCACTTTTACCACCACGTCCCGTCTTCGATTCCCTGACAGTGAATGAGAACTTTATTGTTCCTGACAACGGCAACAGAAAACGCACAGCATCTGTGACAGGATTCCTTGCAAAATCTTGGATCAATTAATCGCCCCGAGAACATCAGAGTCAATGTACTGGCCTCTGACAGAAGGGGCAGATGCCTGGATAATCCCTGCTCCGTCAGTCAGGTCATCCGTAATTCTCCTCAGCTTCTGCTTTCCAGTGAATTTCTGAGGATTTTAAAACCTGAGATTGGGTATTCTTTTCGTTTCATTGCCATTCCTTGTAGCCACAGCAATTGGTGGCTGGGATTGGAAGGTTGTGCGTGAGCAGCGTTTGGGACTAATCCAGCTTCCACCCCTGTGATGACCCTGGGTCATTGAATCGGATATCCTCAGGGACATTTATGGAAAGGA
>NW_025210341.1:3002-5401 GCF_004010195.1 Chiloscyllium plagiosum
AACCCAGAAGACTCAACATCCTCTGACTAATACACCTAATAGTATCAGCAATTTTTGCATGGCCAATACAACTGACAATATTTGAATAGAGAGAGAAAATCATAGAACCCGGAGGAAACCCACGCATATTCGACGATTATGCTCAACCTTCACAGAGACAGTCGTTCAGTGCTGGAATCAAACCCGATCCATGCCTCTGCTAGGGTGCAGTGACAACGATTGAACACTTCCACGAGTTGAAAATTGGCAGTATTTCTCTTTACAACAGATACATATACCTTGGGAAAGATATTCCCTCAATCTTCAAAGATGTGCACTGCTAAGATCTATTTCAATTCAGATTAAAAGAGCTTTGCATCCTTTCCCTCAGACAGATGTCAAAATTCTCCCTGCTCCATGTGAACAGGCGCTGCACCCGGTGCGGTTGGACCTCACAGCCTGTTGTCCCAATGTTCCCTTCTCAATGTCAATAGAAACTGCTGCATGTGAGGTTAGAGCTCCCAGCCTGATATTACAATAGTCCCTGCTGCTCCATGTCAAAATAAATTGCTCCACGTGAGGCTCAAACGCCCAGCCACGTGTCACAATGCTCCCTGCTCCACAACAATAGAAGCTGCTCCTGGTGACGTTAGAGCTTCCAGCCTCGGCACTTCACGCACCTCTGTACCGACATAGATGGATCTCGCCCTCATCGATTACATCACTGTTGCCACAGGTGCGTGCTCTTCCCCATCACAATTTCCAATTGGATCTTCCAAACTGTATCACTCGGTTTCTCTGATTCTGGGCCTGTGAACTGGGATTACATGATATTTCGCAGCAGTGTTGACTTGATTTTGTGAGCAAATTGGAGAAGAAAACCGATGTTAAACTACATTCCTGTTTGGAAATACATTTCAACAATTCCCTGCAGTATCCCTTAAGCCTTTGAAGTTTTGTAGAAATCCATCAGTCTCAGCATTCAACAACTCAAGTTAAAAATTCACCCCACCCTGAGTACCCACATCTCAGACACTGTTTGTCAACTATTACTGTTGTGCCTGTTAAGCTGTTCCTGATATATCCTCTGACACTATCCTTACTGCTTTTGAATAGCATTTTTACATGTGGCACGGGAAACGTGCTTTGCCTTGTGCCTACCGCAAGTTCAGCGTCAGTCTGAGTTATGGTAAAATACATATTTCACATTGTATGCTACGTAATGCCTGATGTCCCATTGATCCCTTCTCAATGTCAGTAAAAACTGCTGTAGGTGAGGTTGGATCTCTCAGCTTGATATTGAAATAATTCCTGCTGCTCCGTGCTTCGCAAAAGGGGAGTGGAATCAGTACCATACACCATGAAAATACGCTTCGAGGCGATGATTTCGCGCCTTCAAACACCCGCTTTCTTCCATCTCAGAGTTTCAGATATCAGGATTCAAACCCATCCTTCCTCGGAGATGTCTCTCCCTCTACAATCACTAACCAACCTTGACGCTGCCCCTGCGATTTCACTGATGCATTCCACAATCTAACACTTACATTACACCGTGCAGTCTGTGTTTCTGGGGTGCTGTAGCTGGGTGAACGTGCCTCTAACCAGCATCGGGACCTTTTAACCAGTCGTGACATTCAGCTTCCGCGATTGTGAGATTAATCATCATATAGCAGCATTTACTGACGTAGACCAGAAATTATTGGAGCATCAGGCTCAGGAAGATGATGCAGCGCAGTATGGAGAAAAAGCGAATTTATTGCAAATGAACATTTTGTGTAGCTTTCTGCCTCATTTATTCCATTTGTTTATTCCGCTGTCGTCTGACTATTTGTGCAGTTCTGCAATTCACATTAAATCAGGGATAAAGTAGCACTGGGAACGGTGCAGAAGAGATTCAACAGGATATTAGCTGATTGAAGATTTTGAGTTGTGAAGAGAGAATGGAGAGACTGGGGTTATTTTTCTTAAAGAAGAATAGATTTTTTAAAGGCATGATTGAGGTATTAAATAATGAGGGGCATGCGTGGGGTTGACTGAAAGAAATGTTTACTTTTGATCGATCACCGCGGGAGATAGATTTAAGGTAAAAGGCGGAAAGAGTTGTAGAGAAATGCAGTAAAACCTAAACAGCCAACGAGGGTTTCAATCTGGATCTCACTCTGTGGAAGGGTCAGAGAAGTAGACCGCGGGAGATAGATTTAAGGTAAAAGGCGGAAAGAGTTGTAGAGATATGCAGTAAACCCTAAACAGCCAAGGAGGGTTGCAATCTGGATCTCACTCTGTGGAAGGGTCAGAGAAGTAGACACCAGCATAACCTTCACTGGTATTTCGATGTGATTTTGTGATGCTGAGCCATACAAGGCCTAGTAATGGAAAGTCAGATGAGGATAATCAAGTTGTTGTTTCTGACAAGAGCGCTT
>NW_025210341.1:5739-9251 GCF_004010195.1 Chiloscyllium plagiosum
CGGAAAGAGTTGTAGAGATATGCAGTAAAACCTAAACAGCCAACGAGGGTTTCAATCTGGATCTCACTCTGTGGAAGGGTCAGAGAAGTAGACACCAGCATAACCTTCACTGGTATTTCGATGTGATTTTGTGATGCTGAGCCATACAAGGCCTAGTAATGGAAAGTCAGATGAGGATAATCAAGTTGTTGTTTCTGACAAGAGCGCTTTCAAGGGGCTTGACAGTTGTCACGCCAGCCATGTGCTTGATTCTTGAAGTCATACTTGCTGGGCAGTATGTAATGGGCAGGATTCAGTGCTTTCACCACTTTGGTCGGGATTAGATTTTTAGCCAGGGAGACCGGAACTTATTTTACTCCCAGCATCACCAACAAAAAAAGTGGAGCATCTGTCATGTTAGTCCGTTCAATGCCTCGGATGAATTAATGTCCTCGAGAACATCAGAGACAATCTTTCATCCTGTTTCAGAAGAGGAAGGTGCCTCGGAAATCCCTGATCAATCCAACAGTTCATTCTTCATTTTCCTTTGAAACCGCTTCACAAGGAGTTTCTAAAGATTCTCAAAACTGCAACTTGGCTACTCATTTTATTTCCTTGCCATTTCAAGGAGGCGCAGTGATTGGGTCAGTGCGTTATGGAAATGGAAAATTACCCATGAGCAGTGTGTTTAACTATTTCTGTTTCCACTTCTCTGATGATGTTGGGGCATTGACTGAAGATTCCTGCAAATCAGGAATTCAAACGTCGACTTGGCTTCAGTTCAAAGGGCACAATTGGTTTGTCAGTTTAATAAAACCCTGCATTGCTCTCGAGCCAGGTACGAATCGAATCGACGCTCTTCTGACACGTACTCAGGGGCGTTATCCATTGCTGGTTCAGACATGAATGGCAAGACGAGCAGCATGTGGGAGACAGCATCACCACACAGACATATTTCCTCAATGTTAGGACATGTGTAACCGATTATGAATAGTCTCTGAGAGATTCACGTGGCATAGATTCGCCATGGACGAAATGGACTGTCCGGCTTCTATCTGCATGGGAATTATGCCACGTGTTTAAGCAGTCCCTCGCCCTCTCGCTGGGATAGAGGGTAAAACAATGGCTCATTTTTAACTCTATATTCTGCGATGTGCTGTCAGTAGCAACGCAGCTCCGGGCCCGCCATGGACTAAATGGACTGTCCGGCTTCTATCTGCATGGGAATTATGCCACGTGTTGAAGCAGTTCCTCGCCCTATCGCTGGGATAGAGGGTAAAACAATGGCTCATTTTTAACTCTATATTCTGCGATGTGCTGTCTGGACATTTGGCAGGATTGCTGCGAGAAGAATTCTGAACACCACACAGACTGTACTCAAGAGAACGCATATGATTTACCAGAAGAAAGAATCTCCAGTGTCAATTTATCCCTTTCCCGCCAACTCAGCATCTTTCTATTTCTCGGATAAGAGACATTTGGTGAAAATCCACAAATCAAGTTGCAAACTTCCTGTCATGTAATTGACTCCTTCCGTCGCAGGTTGTTCACACTGAGCAGAAGAGCGAAAGGACTCTGCCCTCACCCAGCACAGCTTACACATAGAAACAAAGTTGTCCACTAGTGGAGACAGCCTGGTCCCTTTTTATGAGACAAACAGCAGCATCAGGGAGCAGGGAGTCAGAATGGGAAGCAGATACTCTGAAAACACTTTGATGTTTTGAATTCTGGAGCAATGTGGAATGGATTTTAAACTGAGAAAAAGTCAGCTTCTGGCAGAGTGGGCAGTGCAACCAGGCTGTGGCTCATTGCTCAAGGGATGTATTTTTCTATGGAGTTTTCAGTGGTTTAGTTATACCGTTCAAATTCCGGAAGGATCCATGTGTCCTGTCTGCACCTCCCCAAAAATGTTCACTCGATAATCTCAAAAGGTAGATTCTCTAAATGACGTCGGACAGCCTGAAGTCAGGATGGGCATGATCGAGTATTGCAGTAAATGCGACAAAGGGAAGCACATTGAAAATTGAAACATGTGTTTCGGATTGTTCGCTGTGTCAATCCGAATCCAAACGAATTTTTCAAGGGCATTATTGATCAGATCTACACGTGAAACTTCAGTTCGTGTGGATGTGAAGTGATTGGCGACAGCGCTGAGCAGGTTAATGTGAATGGTGTAGTGAATGTGCAATGTCAGCTGTGAAGGTAGATTGGAAAATTGTGTCAGGTCCTGGAGAACAGAAAGCTGAAAGCTGGGCTTCCCTTACCATGGCAAGTGGTGAAAATCCTGCACCCTCACCAACTCCCTCACCTCTCTGCATCGCCCCATAGATACCTTCCACATCCGGCAGAGTTTACTGCATATGCCAACATCTGTTCGTTGTTCTCGTCATGGTCTCCTTGACTTTGGGGAGACAGGATGCTATTATGCAGAGCGTTGCAGAGGATATCTCTGGAAAACAAGCACCAAACAGTCCACCGTAATGTAATCGACTATTTCATCTTCCACTCCCATTCTGTCATGGCATGCAAGTCTTGGGCCTCCTCCCCCATCAAATACAAGTTGCACGATGAGTGGAGGAAGACCACCTCAACTATCTCTTTGGGACCATCCAACAACTCGACATCAACATTAACTTCTCCAGTTTCTTCTTCTCCCCTCCCCTCCCCCCAGCGCAGGTCAAAACCTCCAAAACGGCACCGCCCTCTTGAACTGACCTACCTGTCCATTTTCCTTCCCCCACCTATCGTTTCTACAATCTGCTCTGACCTATCACTGTCTCCCCTCAACCTGCATCTACTGATTGACTTCCCAGTTCCTTGGTCCTAACTTCACTCTGAACTCTAGGCCCACGCACCTTCCAATTTGTCTCTCAATCCCGTTCCACCCCCACCCGCCCCATTCCTGATGAAGGGCTAATTTCTGAAATATCGATTTTCCTGCTCCCGACGTTGCCTGAACAGTTGTGGTACTCCAGCCCTCCACCATTTTAATCTGCTTGACCTTTTCTATGTCAAGAATGCTCTCAACAGAGAAAATAATGACGTGAAAATTCTCCAATGCCAGAAACGATCCAGACCGACTTGGCAGAAATGGAAAGTCACGAAGAAAATAATTATAAATGACACGAGGAAAAATGTGTTCGCAAAGGGAGTGGTGCATGTCTGTAACTCACTGTCTGAGATTGACAAGGAGTAAAACTCCATGGATGCAAAATGGAATTCAATGTTAACCTCAAAAGGAACAATGTTCAGAGTTACATGGAGAGAGCAATAATATGACAGCAACGTTGGCTGCCCAGCCTACTTCTGCGCTGTGACACACTTTGCGATTCTGAATGAAATCGCATTTGGTACTACAGAATGTGGGACATTTGACAACGCGTATATTCTGCCCAAAAGCAATGAAGGATTTATGACTGCATTCTCAAAGTTACATGCTACATGAAGGTGGAAAACTAAGTATTTCTCTGAATGACTGAGAGCTTTCTTTGCAGTTATTAAGCTCAGGTGAGCGGAGTGGCGCATTTAGAGCT
>NW_025210341.1:9608-14087 GCF_004010195.1 Chiloscyllium plagiosum
GCGTCTACCCAGAGGGAGGCGGTTGTGTGTTTATTCCCCACGCTGAACAGTTCGTTTTTTTTTTAATTCTCACACCGGGTGAAGAGAGCATTCACCAAAACGCTGGGCATTCCAACTCCCTGAAATACTATTCACAAATAAAACTGACAGCAACACTTCTCGTGTAATCCAAAGAAGCTGGAAAGAACATTTTGACCAATGACTATCCGCACACAGCACATTTGTTGACATGGAAAACTCAGGGAGGGAAACATCCGCAACACACCACGAGCCTGACGTGATTTGAACACGCAGCTTTCCGATCTGCAATTAGATGTGGCAAAAGCCCACAGCCACGCATTTATTACAGAACTCCATAAAGTAACGCTATTTTACTGCGACATTTTTACGTTATGACGAGCAACACAGGCCTAAGATTAATGCCTGTACTGTCTCGCTCGATCTCTACTCCTCTGCCTCTCGAAACAACGCCTCCTTCTGTCTGTCTGTGTTTCTTTTCACTCTCACACTCACATATTTCCCCCCTTCTGCAATTGTATCAACCTCTCTTTCCTCGGCCATGCCCCTCCTGCCATGCCCCTCATTGATTCGGCTCTAAACTTATCTCTGGGGAGACTGATTTGAGTCTGTACATCACCGGGTGGATTCAGGGCAGAGACAACAACCGAGACAACGAGAGACAAAGAATGTGTGTGAGGTAAAATAGATGCGGACTAGGTTTCATTAACATTTTCTCGATATCGGCCATTTATGCACAATAGTTTTTGAAATTCACCAAGGAAATTCATCATGTCTATCAGAAATAAAAATATCCCATGAGAACAGTTGATGAACCGTAAGCCAGTCCCGGAATCACGTATGAGTGACATGTACAACTGTAAAATCCTGTCGTTGGAAAAACATTCCATTGAATGGTCCAGTATCACGTGACACGTGACAAACCATATTCATGTACCAGGGGCCAGCTCATGCCCTATGAGGTCACGTTGAAGCTGGAAGCCTCGGAGACAGTTTATGAAGTAAACTTCCCTGAGGTTCAGGCAGGCCTGCAACTGGAAGCATTGATTGTTCAGCTCACATGGGGACATATCTCTACATTAAACAGACTGGAGGCAAACCTGCATTCCTTCTACTTAAAATGGAAAACACAACCCCCGAAATCCCTCAGGTAGGTTTGGGAGCATTTATTCCAGATGTTGGCTAATGATTTCTGTGGACACTTGTATAAAGAATGACATGGTGAAAAACAATGCTGGCAAGATGGATGCCCATTGGAAGTTTAGCCCAGAGCCTGAAATGCTAGACCAATACTTAAAGCTGTGTTTTAAATCTAGCATGATTACAGTAGAGAAAGACTCCATAAGGCGAAGTTTGTCCGTGTTTCTAAGAAAGACAGAAGTTTGATGACAATTGAAACTAAGGAAATGACAGATAGATTGCAGAATTGCTTTGAATGTAATAACAGAAAACGTCGTTTCCTGGTGACATGGATGAGTTTGCTGGGACTGGGATCAAGCTGTCGCCATCTCTCCACAATGGAAGTCTCAGCCTGTATTTTGATATAGTAGAGCTGATAGAGGAGAAATGCTACTTCAGTGACTGCAGTCTGAAGTTGAAAATTGCTGACACCCAGGCTTCAGAATCTTACAGAACATTTTTACACCTCAGACACTATGGTGCATTTCGTCAGCATATTAAGCTGTACACCAAAATATTAGTGTCTTAATATGATTCCTTATCTAAGAATTAGGATTAGACCACTCAAGGTGCATGTTCAGAATAACTTCAACACACTGAGTTTGTCAGATGTTTGGAGCTCTTTTGGACATTCAGCAGTGTAAAGTGAATGATTTGTTATCTTTAATTCTGAGATAGACAGTTTTTATTGCAGAGGAGACAGTCACACTCCGTAGATTAACTATTAAAAATCAGTCAGTGGTCAGGGACAGAAGGGTGTGACTGTGAGTGAGGCTGATATAGCGAACCAGTCGGTAGTACTGAAGGTGTCTCAGCCCTTCAACTTAATAGGTATGAGGTAGTTGCTCCCTGTGTGACTAACATAGCAAATGGGAAAATACAGTGCAGAACAAGCCCTTCGGCCCACAATTTTGCTCCGACTTGTGAACTGATTCATGCTCATCTGCCTACACTATCCCAGCATCGTCGATATGCTTCTCCAAGAATTACCTAAATGCCCCAAATTTGGATGAGTTGACTACATTAGCGGGCAGGTCATTCCACACACTTACAATTCTCTGAGTAATGAACTTGCGGCTGACAAGTGCCTGAAGTCTCTCACCGGTCAACTTGCAACTGTGCCCTCTCGTACTAGCTGACATCATCATCCTCGTAAGAAAGTTTATCACTTTCTTTCCTACTTTATCCTCAGATCATCTTGTATGCCTCTGACAAATTCCCTCTGAGCCTTCTTCTCTCCAGTGAGAACACAATCAAGTCTCTCAGCCTTTCCCCATAAGATCTTCCCTCCAGATCAGGCAACATCCTAGGAAATCTCCTCTGCACTTTTTCCAATGCTTCCACATCCTTCCTGTAATGCGGGTTCAGAAGTATACACAATATTCCAAGTGTGGCCGCATTAGCATTTTGTAGAGTTGCAGAATGACATTATGCCTCCAGAACCCAATCCTTCTACCAATAAAACCTAACACGTTATATGCCTTCTTATCAGCATTATCGACCTGTATGCCAAGTTTCAGGAATCTTTGTACATAAGACACCAAAATTAATCTGTCCACAAACACTACCAAGAATATTTTCATTGACCCAATATTCTGCCTTCCTGTTATTCTTCACAAAGTGGGTCACACAGGTTTATCTGCATTGAACTCCATTTTCCACCCTTCAGTCCAAACCTGCAGTTTATCCAAGTCCCCCTGCAACCTGCATCATCCTTCCACACTCTACGCGACTCCACCGACACTCGTGTCATCGAACATAAAACACAATGCAGCGCAGAACACGCGCTTTGGCCCTCAATGTTGCGTCGACCTTTATACTAATCTAACCTCAGCCCCCGACACAATCTCATCATCATCCATGTGCTTAGACAAGGATTATTTAAATTTCCGTAATGTGGCTGAGTACTACAGTTGCAGGCAGGGCATTCCAAGTCCTTCATTCTCTGAGTTAAGAGCCTGCGTCTGACATCTTTCTTAAAACTATCAACTCTCAGTTTGTAGTTATTCACCGTCATGCAGTCTGACGTTATCATCCTCGGAAAACTACTTTCACTGTCTATCCTATATCATCCTCTGATCATCTTTTATGTCTCTATCAAATCCACTTTAGCCTTCTTCTTTCCTATGAGAACAGAACGCAATCACTCAGCCTTTCCTCATGATACCTTCCCTTCAAACCACGCAACACCCTGGTAAACCTCCTGTGCATATTTCCATTGCTTCCATATCCTTCTGGTAATGGGGCGAACAGAATTGTACACAATGTTCCAGGTGCAGCTGCACTAGCGTTTTGTATAGTTGTAGCACGACATTATGGCTCTGGAAATCAATCCCTCTAGTAATAAAACCGAACACAATATATGCCATCTTAATAGTACTATCAACCTGGGTTGCAACTTTCAGGAATCTATGGACATGGACTTCAAGATCACTGTACCCATTCAGACTCCCAAGAATATTTCCATTGATCCAGTTTTCAGCCTTCTTCTTAGTTTTCCCAAAGTGAATCACCTTAAATTTAGCTGCATTGAACTCGAATTGCACCTCTAAGACCAATTCTACAGTTTATCCAAGTTCCCCTGCAACTTGCAAACATCTTCCACACTGTTCACTACTCCACTGACTTTACCGTCATCTGCAATCTTTCTAACCCATCCACTTATGCTTGCGTGAAAGTCATTATAGAAATGACAAACAACAGTGGTCCCAAAAGCGATCCTGCATTTACTGCAACAGCCTACAATGTTGAACGTTACCAAAAGCTTTACTGAAGTCCATGTACACTATTTCAACTGCTCTACCCCCATCCACATTTTTCGTCACATTCTCCAAATTCTCCATGTGTTTTGTGAGAAATGACTTACCCTTGCCAAATACCATGTTGACTATCTGCAATCAACTTATTGCTTGCAAGATGATTATACATTCCGCCTCTTACAATTCTTTCCAACTTTTTTTCCTACAACAGTTGTAAGGCTCGCTGGTATATAATTACCTTGGTCATCTCTACTGCCTTTTTGAACAAGAGCACAATGTTAGCAATTCTCCATTAATCTCGTACTAAAAATATAAACAATGACTGCTCAAAGTGCAACACTAAAGTGTATAGCTTCTCTCAGAATCCTCAGATCAATCCCATCTGGCCCAGGGGACTTGTCTACTTCCACTACTGCTAGAATTGATAACACCTGCTCCTTAATCAACTCAATCATTTTTAGTCTAATATCCCACATCACACTTTTCTCCACTACAATATTCTCCTTTTTCCTGAGTGAAAACA
>NW_025210341.1:15039-16434 GCF_004010195.1 Chiloscyllium plagiosum
AGCATCAGATCCAGTATAGCCGCCCCTCTTGTCGGTTCTTCGATATACTGTGTCAGGAAACCCTCCTCCTCACATGAGACGAAAACCAATCCATCCGACGTACCAGAGGTAGAGCGTTTCAATTCAATCTGAGGACGTTAGAGTCCCCAGAATGACCAAACTGTTCCTTTCACTCCTCCCCAGAATCGTTTGTCCGAACCTCTCCTCCGCATCCCTGGAAGTCTGTGGAGGCCTAAAGAAAACTTCCAGCGGTGTGGCCTCGACTGTCCTGTTCCTTACCTTATCCCATACCATCTCAGTAGATTATCCTTGTCAAGGTTACTTTCAGCTACCGTTATGCTGTCCTTGACTTAACAAAGCCACACCTCCCCATATTTAAACACCTCGCCTGTTCTCAATGAAGATTCCAAATCCTGGAAACTGTAACTCCGATTCCTGACCCTGTCTATCCATGACCCCGAAATGGCCACATCATCGAAGTCCCAGTTACCTATCCATGCTGCAAGTTTACACACTTGATTTCGGATTGTTCTGGCTTTGAAACAGGCACACTTTTAACCAGCTTGCTGTCAGTCAACACATGTAATCACCGTGAATTCCTCTCCATGCCCTGCCTACTCTCATCCTCGTTTGCACTCGAACGACATCTCAGGAGCCCATTCCCATGATGAGCTCGTTTATCTGAAAACCACCAGCAAATTTCTCACCCAGGACAATCATACCCCTCTGGTTCAAGTGATATCCGTCCTGCTTGTGGAGTTCCCACCTTCCGAAGAATGAACCCTAATCATCCGTGTCCTGAAGCATTCTCTGCTGCACCATCCCTTTAGCAACGTTTTCAATTTATATGTCTCCATATTCCTTCCCTCACGATCGCGGTAAGAATCCAAAGATAACAACACTGCTTGTTCTAGCTCTGAGCTTCCAACCGAGCTCCCTGAAATTCTGCATTACATTCATATCCCTCTTTCAATCTATGTATTTCGTACTTACATGGTACCGATTTAGAGCTGGTCACTCTCACCCCTGAGGACCGCAAATACACGATCTGAGAAAACAGGGACCATTACACCAGACGCAACACACAAAGCATAAGTCTCGTTCCTCCCAAACAAACCTTCTCACTGGCCCGCTCACTGTTGTGTCCCCAATTACTAAAACTCTCCACCTTTCCCACCTTCAGTTCCATGCAATAGGGGCAGACTCTGTCCAGAGCCCTGTGACTAACTGCATGCCCCTGATAGGTCGTCCCCGAACACTAACCAAAACGGTATTCTTGTTTTTGATTTCAGGGGAAAGACCACAGGAGATCCATGCACTAACTGTTTCCCGCCCTTCGAACAGTTACCCAGCTTTCTTCGTGGCTGTGAGAACGTTGGCTGTCGGGATGATGAA
>NW_025210341.1:17387-19030 GCF_004010195.1 Chiloscyllium plagiosum
ATGATTACTGTAATTCTTAGCCATTAACATTCCATGGCACAGATACCGCTAAATCTTAATTATTAGATAACCAGGGAAGTTCTCTGCTGATTTCAGATTGGGCAATATCTGATTCAATATTGCATTCCCTCATCTTTCAGTACATGATTCATTCAGCTCTGTTACAACTTGTTTGAAATACACAGACAATTCAGTCATCTATTAGACTGCAGTATTTATGCCATGAGACCGCACCTTACAGCTATGCTGCTGTATCACAGTGGTTGACTCATTGCTTTTGTAAGCCTGTGGTTGTGAGTTTGTGCCACCCTGAGCCACGGGTCAAATTTGACAAACCTGCCGCATCTAACATCCAAAGGAGCACTTTGCAGCAAAAGGATTCTGCTGTTCAAGCCTGAAAAGGGACAAGTATGCCAAGCCGGTCAAATCCTACTTCCTGGATTTGGTCAGTTCTGAGGCCGATGTCACTCTTGGAGGAATGTCATTGCATGATTCTCTCTGTCGGTGAAAATGAGTCTCAGTTCCACGACGGAGCAAGAAAACATTATATTAATCTCAGGCAAAAGCAGACGTTGCTGAAAGATCTGGTTCGGAGGAATTGCCACCGAATCCGTAACTTTATCTCTGATTTAACCTCACAGATACTACCATAACTGGTGAGCTTTTTCAGCAACTTCTACTTTTGTTTCCCATCTCAAATTTCAGTCATAGTTGTTGTGTCGTTGAAGTGCAAACTATTCCATTGAAAATATCATTGAGATGACCAGTCGAAACTTCAGTGCAAATAAGGTGAAAGGCCAAGTGCTGAAAACTGGGATGATGGGCCCCCAATGGTGAAGTAAAATACTCGTTGACTCCATCAGACTAGAAGAGAAAGTTGTCTCCATAGACCAAAAACAACGACTAAAGCTGTCTTGAAACAAATGAGAAACGTGCTCTTGCTTATAGCCCTGGTGACAGAGAGATTAGGAATCGTTCCTTCTCCCACTTTTGCTCGGCTTTCGGTTCCTAATCTGAAAATTCAAATTTATTGTTGCATACTGTTGCAACAGCAAAGTCAGAGCAAGTATGACGGGAATCAATCAATGCCGTCGAGAACATCAGAGCTCTTTCTGAAAGAAGGGGACATTACCAGACTGCCTCTGTTCAGTTGTACAGTTCACTCTTCAATCTCCTGATTCCGATTAGGAAAGTGTTCTGAAAGGTCACAAAGTTGAAATCTGAGATTTCAGATGTCGAAAAGTTCCGCTGCTCGCGCAGTGAGCTGCGCCACCAGGCTATCACTCATTACTCATCGAGTGTCATGGCATTCAAGGGTTTTGTTACATGGTTCAAATCCCGGACAGGTGCATATGTCCTGTCCTCACTTACACAAAATATTCGATCTAGTTTCTCAAAAAATAGTCTGTGTAAATGACATTGAACATCCTGAAGTCGAGATGGAGAAGAGCTGCTCTTGCAGCAAACACAAAAAAGAGAAACTATTTGTCAAAGTGAAAACCTGTGTTTCAGATTGTTCACTGAGTCAATCCAACTCTGAACGAAACTGCCAGCTGCTTTATTTTTAAATTCAGCTCGTGAAACTTCAGGAATTGGGGAAATTACGTGAGTCACGAAAGCAATGAACAGGGTGATGTGAATGG
>NW_025210342.1:0-6490 GCF_004010195.1 Chiloscyllium plagiosum
ATAAATGTGAGGTGTAGCATTTTGGAAAGACAACCCAGGGCAAGACATATCGGTAGGGTCCTGTCGAAAGCTACCAATCAAGGAGAACTCCATAGAAGTTATCGAATCCCTACAGTGAGGAAACAGCCTATTCGGCCCATCTAGGCCACACCAAACCTCTAAACAGTATCCCACTGGACAAACCCGACCCTATCACTCTGAGCCTGCATTTCCCATGGCTAATCCACCTCGCCTACATATCCCTGGGTACTGTACACAATTTAGGATGGCCAATCTACCCCTATCTGTATATCCTTATACTGTCGGACGAAAACATAACATCCGGAGGAGACTCACGCAGACATGGGGAGAATGTGCAAACCCCACACAGCCAGTCATTCAAGGATGGAATTAAACTCAGATCGCCCCGCTCTGAAGCAGCAATGCTAGCCACTGAGCTACTGTGTCACCTTGTGGTGCAGGTTCTCAGTTCTTGAAAGTGCCGTCACAGGTAGACAGTGCAGTGAAGAAGGCACTTGGTGATCTTTCCTTTATTGGCCCGTGCTTTGTGTCGAAACATTTTCATGACATGTTGCACCTGTCCAGGACATTGGTTTGGTCACTTGTGTAATACTGCCTTTAATTCTGGTCTCCCTGCTGTCGGGAAGATGTTGTCAAACTTGAAAGGGTACAGAAGAGATTTAAAAGAATGTTTCAGGTGTTGGAGGGTTAGAGTTACAGGGAGAGATTGAATAGGCTGGGCTATTTTCAAGGGTTGAGGCTGAGGGGTGACCTTAAAGAGGTATATAAAATCTGAGGGGAATAGATAAGGTAAACAGTCAACGTCTTTTCCCAGGATAGACGAGTCCAAAATTAGAAGACACACGTTTAATGTGAGAGGGGAAAGATTTAACTAGGGACATGAGGGACAACATTTTCAAACAGAGACTGCTGCGTGTATGGATTGAACAGCCAAAAGAAGTGGTGGAGGCAGGTACAGTTACACCATTTAAAAGGCATTTGGATGAATACATGCATGGGAGATGTTTAGAGGGAAATGGGCCAAATGCTGGCAAGGGGAACGAGATTTATTTAGGATATTTGGTCGGCATAAACGACCGGACTGAAGGATCTTTTTCTGTACTGTACATCTCTGAGACTCTATTGCCTCTTGAGCGTATAACACAGGAACAGGAGGAGGCTACTCAGCTTCTGAATTCTGTCAGTCAGCTTGTTTGCTCAATTACTGAGAGTAAAATACAAAAATACATTATTCAGATTTTTATGGTGATTTACAGAATCAGGAGAATTGCTTTTAGTCAACAGAAGCTGTAAGGAATGTGAGGAGGCTATTCAGTCTCTCAATTCCATTTCAAAGGAGCAGAAGGTGAGCACAGAGCCATTGGAGCCTGTTGCACAGGAACAGGAGGTGGACATCCATTTTCACAGACTTGGGATCAGGAGGCAGTCATTCATCTGCTCGAGGCTGGGACACAGGAACAGGAGGCAGTCATTCAACTGTCGAGGCTGGGACACAGGAACAGGAGGCAGTCATTCAACTGCTCGAGGCTGGGACACAGGAACAGGAGGCAGTCATTCAACTGCTTGAGACTGGGACACGGGAACAGGAGGGAGTCACTCAACTGCTTGAGACTGGGACACAGGAACAGGAACAGGAGGCAGTCACTCAATTGTTCGAAACTGGGCCACAGGGAAATCTGTAGGCTAGTGATGCCCCAGGAGTCTGTTACACAGGAACAGGAGGAGGTGCCTCACTTCCCACCGGTATGGGACATTGGGAGAGAAGAGGTGTTTGTTTGGAACAAACATAAATACATGAATAAGTTGCATTCGTGGTCCAATCAATCCTGCCCCACCATTCACGAAGACCACGGCTGATCTGACTGTGATTTCCTCATTCCATTTTACGGAGACTGTCCTCTCTGCAACCTCTACTCCATTGTTGTCATGTTGCAGACCCAGATGTTTTAACAAGTCACCATGACTCATCCAGAGGGTCGGGTCTAAGGATGAGTCAGGATGTGAAGGGTCCAATCACAAGAATGAAAACACAAAATAAAGGTATTGCCAGATGTTTAGTTCTCTCACATTCGCAATCAAACTCACATAAACAGCCCATCCATAATACATTCAGGATGGAGCACTGTGTAGATATGGCTAGCGTACTGCTGAATGCAACCCAACAATATCCAGAATGGAATTCTGTGCAGCCCACGCGAATACTTGATCTATAATCCTGGAATAAATGTCCAGCGTGGGGAGCTGTGCAGACGGCACTGGTTCATTCATATATAAACACATGTTGTTCCAGTTTTCGGTAACACTGTGTTAGATCACTGCCCAGTGTGGGGAAACTTGCTGGAGTGACAGGATGTGCAGCTCCCATTCAGTTACAGCGCCATATCTCCACTATACCTTGACAAGTTTTGCTGCAGATGTGAAAATCATTGCAAGGGAGAGATGTAAATGGAAACAGTTGAAACACCGATAGTTTTGATTAAGGCGAGTATCACATAAGTATTTAAAGATGAAATAATCTCCATTGAGGTTTTGTGAAGGGTGCAAGGAAGTAAGAGGGGGTTGGTGATGTTATAGTGGTTGCACTATAAGCCTCCAAATCATCAATGGGAATTAGAGGAACAAATATGCAGGGAAACTGGTGAGAGTAGCTGGAGCATTAGGATTGTCATAATAGGTGATTTAAATTTCCTAACATAGACTGGGACATCCAGATGGTTAAGAACTTCGATGGAACGTAATTTCTTAAGTTTGTCCAGGAAAGTTTCCCCAAGCAGTATATAAAGGGTCCTACACGGGAAGGGACAGACTCAACCTACTGTTGGGGAATAGGGATGGATAGGTGACGGTGGTAATGTGGGGGAGTATTTTGGGAAAAGTGACTAGCGCTGTATTAATTTTAAAATAGTTATGGGAGGGACAAAATTGGTCCACAGAATAAAGTTCTAAATTGTCGCAAGGTATATTTTGTTGCAATTAGACAGGGGATTGCAGGGGTTAATTGGAGTATTATGTTTTAACGTAAAAGGATATTGGGCATGAGGGAGGGCTGTAAAAGTGATTTACATGTTCCTGTGAGGGTGAAGGGAAAGTGAGGCTGGAAGAGAAGAGAAAACCCTGGATCACAAGAGATATTGAGGCTCTAGCCAGCAGAAAATGAGGTGTGAGTCAGGTACAGGCAGCTGAAATCAAGGGAACCCCTGGAGGTATACAGGGGATACAGGAGATTACTGAAGAAGGAAATCAGGAAGCAAAAGGGGAGTATGAGATAGCCTTGGCTGAGAAGATCAGGGTGAATCCAAATTCACTATATTAAAGAAACAAGAACAACTAGAAAGAGAATAGGACGCCTTAAAGATCAAAATAGGCACGCATGTGTAAAACCACAAGAGATGGTTGAGGTCCTCAATTTCCCCACCGTGTTTACCATGAAGAAAGACATGAAGACCTGTGATCTCTGGGAGATTAGTTGTGATATCTTGGTACCGTTCATATCACAGTAGAGGTGCTGTTGGACATATTGGAATGCATAAAGTCAGATAAATCTATTGGTCATGACCAGATATATCCAAGAGCACTACAAGAGGCGAGCGAAGACAGTTCAGGGGCCAAGGTCCCGGAAGACTGGGCGGTAACAAGTGTAGTGCCCTTCTTCAAGAAAGGCTGCAAATAAATGCCTGGTAAATATAGACCAGTAAACTTCACATCTGTTTTCGGTAAACCGCTTGAGAAGGTTCAGAGATATAAGATGTGCATGCATTTGGAAAGACAGTTTGACTTTGAGCAGTCAGCATGGCTTTGTGCATGGCCTATCATGCCTTACAAATTTTGTTAGAGTTTTTGAGGAAGTGACCAGGAAAGTTGTCGAGGGCAGGGCGGTCGACATAATCTATATGGATTTCAGTAAGGCCTTTCGTAAGATTCCGCATAGAATGCCGCTCTAGAAGGTTAGATCGCATGGACACCAAGGTAAACTTGCAATTTGGCGACGCAATTGGTTTGACATTATGAAGCAAATGGCTATGATGGAGGAATGTTTGTCGGACTGGAGGCCTGTGACTAGTGGAGTGCCTCAGTGGTCGGTCCTGGGCCCATTGCTGTTTGTTATCTATATCAATGATTTGGACCAGAGTGCACAACGCAAGGTTAGTAAGTTTGCAGATGACAGTAAATTAGGAGGCATCATTTACAGTGAGCAACATTATCAGAAATTGCAGCAGTACCTTGATCAGCTGGGGAAGTGGGCTGAGAAATAACAAATGGAGTTTAATATAGATAAGTGTGACGTCTTGCATTTTGGAAAGTCAAATCCAGGTAGGAGTTTAATGACGAATGATAGTGCCTTAAGGCATGTAGTGGAACAAAAGGACGTTGGAAATCAGATGCACGGTTGTCTGAAATTTGAGTAACAGATACACAGGACAGTGAAGAAGGCTATTGGCACATTGGCCTTCATCAACGCATTGAGTATAGACGTTGGGACGTTATGTTGCAGTTGTATAGGATGTTGGTATGGCTGCAGTTGGAGTATTGTGTCCAGTTTTGTACACCTTGCTCTAGAAAGGATATTATTGTACTAGAAAGTATGCAGAACAAATTTCCAAAGACGTTTCCTGGGCTAAATGCTCTAGGTTATAGGCAGCGGTTGGACAGGTTAGAACTTATTTCTTTACAGCATAGGAAACCGAGGGCGTTCTTATGGAAGTGTAGCCCTTATAAAATCATGAGAGGCGTGCATATGGTGAATACTTCAAATTTGTTTTCGCAAGGTTGGTGAATCGAGGACTAGAGGACATCCATTAATGTTTCGAAAGGATTAAAAATATAAAAAGGAAACTGAGGGGCAACTTTTTTTACCTAGAGTGTGGTACGCATATGGACTGAGCTGTCAGTGGAAGTGATTGATGTGGGTACAATAATAACAATGAAAAGGCAGTTGGACAAATACACAGATAGGAAAGGATTAGAGGGATACAGAACAAGGGCAGGGAAATGGGGTGAGTCTGGATGGACATTTTTGTTGCCATGGACCAGCTGGGCCAAATGGCCAGTCATACTGGCAGTCTCGTGCAATATGACTGTAAATGAGTGTGTTTTGGGGTGGAGACAGGGTGGGGGAGGTACACTGAGATAAAATGTCATGGACGGATATGTTCACAGGTTCAGAATGCTGAAATGAATTCATTCCGATAGTATAATGTAACACGGGTCAGTATTTCGAAGAATTGTGAGTGAACGGGATATTGCCGTGAGTTCAGCCAATGGAGAGTTTTGGATGAGCATTTATTCTGCAGCTTTGTAACAGGGAGTGCGGACAGCAGAGTCTTCGCCTCACTGAGCTGAATCTAACAATCCCTCTCATACAATGCCAGCCCGATTCTGCCACCCATCATGACTGGAGGTACTCACAATCGCCTGGATGCCCCTGGATATTCTGTGATTCCTGACACTGGTGCCATCTTTAAAAGGCCAATGGGCACACGGTTGCGCTTTCTCAGTTTGGAGCTGCCCTGCACATAATCCCCAAGCATGGCAGCGAAGAGGAAATTACACCACGGTTTGTCGACAGCTGCACAGAGATCCTGGTGGATGGGCTATTACAAAAGGGGACCATTCTCTTCCCAGAGGGATCACACTACCAGACCCACTGAGCCTGGTCTGCGCTCGCCACCCACCCCAGTGCAGTATCTGCGGTCTGAAGAAATGTCCAGCAAATCAGGACAAGCATCAATAAGCTTCCCCACTCTGTCAGGAAAAAGGTCACCGTATTCTCTCTGCTCCCTCACACTCACTGTATATCTGTTATAGCACCGACCCCCGAGCAAGGCTCATGGTCCACCACTCTCTCTACTGCATGCAGCACCTTCCCTCTCTTTCTCTCTTGCCTTTCTAATGCCCCCCACAACATAGTTATAGAATATTCTGGGGAATGCAAATTATCGAATTTTCCAGGTATTGTTCCAACTTATTCCCAGTTTCAGGAAAACGTCTGTGCCCCAGTGTGTAATACATAAGAGGATGGAGTAGATATGCACGTTTTTCAAATCACACACAATTAAAATCTACCATGAGGCCATTCAGTACATCAAATATGCTACAACATGCAATACATTTGGGGGTGATCTGATGGTTTTCTCAGCTCCATGTTACAGGAACTATCAGTCATTCAACCCCCAGGTTCCTGTTACCGAGCAGACGATTCTCAGACACTTCATACCACGGGTTTCTTCTAGCATGTGTTCAGAGGCATGGGGACGGACTCACCTTACAATATATTTCATCTGATTTATAAATTCATGCAACAATCAGCATGCTTTCCACAGACCATTCAAAAACATGCACTTATTTTATGGCTGTCGGTATCCAATCACAATTAGTCATTCTGGTTATTTCACTTGTCTCACCTTATTGTATTCAGCCAAAGACAGCTTCCAAACACTTGTCTCATTATAAAATATAATTTCTAGCAGAG
>NW_025210342.1:7774-12071 GCF_004010195.1 Chiloscyllium plagiosum
GGGTGAGTCTGGATGGACATTTTTGTTGCCATGGACCAGCTGGGCCAAATGGCCAGTCATACTGGCAGTCTCGTGCAATATGACTGTAAATCAGTGTGTTTTTGGGTGCAGACAGGATGGGGGTGGGGGGGTGGGTAGGGAGACGGCGATAAAATATCATGGAGGGATATGTTCACAGGTTTCAGAAAGAAGACATTTCGATGGTATCATGCAACACGGGTCAGTATTTCGAAGAATTATGAGTGAAAGGGATATTGCTGTGAGTTCAGGCGATGGAGAGTTTTGGATGAGCATTTGTTCTGCAGCTTTGTAACTGGGAATGAGGACAGCAGAGTCTTCGCCTCACTGGGCTGAATCTTACAAAAAACTGTCGCAGTGACATTTTCATTGAGTGTGACAGGGGGTTTGTCTGCACGAGGCCGATCTAGTTTCCTGGTACTATCTTACCAAACTCAGCTCATTAACTACCCACCCCACTCCATAGTGTCCCTCTCATACAATGCCAGCCCGATTCTGCCATCCATCATGACTGTAGGTACTCACAATCGCCTGGATGCCCCTGGATATTCTGTGATTCCTGACACTGGTGCCATCTTTAAAAGGCCAATGGGCACACGGTTGCGCTTTCTCAGTTTGGAGCTGCCCTGCACATAATCCCCAAGCATGGCAGCGAAGGGGAAATTACACCACGGTTTGTCGACAGCAGCACGGAGGTCCTGGTGGATGGGCTATTACAAAAGGGGACCATTCTCTTCCCAGAGGGATCACACTACCAGACCCACTGAGCCTGATCTGCGCTCGCCACCCACCCCAGTGCAGTATCTGCGGTCTGAAGAAATGTCCAGCAAAACAGGACAAGCATCAATAAGCTTCCCCACTCTGTCAGTATAAAGGTCACCGTATTCTCTCTGCTCCCTCACACTCCCTGTATATCTGTAATAGCACCGACCACCGAACAAGGCACATGCTCCACCACTCTCTCTACTGCATGCAGCACCTTCCCTCTCTTTCTCTCTTGCCTTTCTAATGCCTCACCCAACATAGTTATAGAATGTTCTGGGGAATGCAAATTATCGAATTTTCCAGGTATTGTTCCAACTTATTCCCAGTTTCAGGAAAACGTCTGTGCCCCAGTGTGTAATACATAAGAGGATGGAGTAGAGATGTACGTTTTTCAAATCACACACAATTAAAATCTACCATGAGGCCATTCAGTACATCAAATATGCTACAACATTCAATATGTTTGGGGGTGATCTGATGGTTTTCTCAGCTCCATGTTACAGGAACTTTCAGTCATTCAACCCCCAGGTTCCTGTTACCGAGCAGACGATTCTCAGACACTTCATACCCCGGGTTTCTTCTAGCATGTGTTCAGAAGGCATTTCCCATGGGGACGGATTCTCCTTACAATATATTTCATCTGATTTATAAATTCATGCAACAATCAGCATGCTTTCCACAGACCATTCAAAAACATGCACTTATTTTATGGCTGTCGGTATCCAATCACAATTAGTCATTCTGGTTATTTCACTTGTCTCAACTTATTGTATTCAGCCAAAGACAGCTTCCAAACACTTGTCTCATTATAAAATATAATTTCTAGCAGAGAACATTTTTGTTTCAAATACACCTTTTTCCTTGTGATTAAAATTTCTCTTGTCCTTTTTCTGCGCCTGATTCTGTGTGTAACAGTTACACAGTCTCCCACTGAGTTGGCTGGATGGTTGGTTTGTGGTGCAAAGGGAGGCTACTAACGCAGGTCCAATTCCCCACACTGACAGAGGTTACCATGAAGGGGATGCTCTCTCAACCTCACCCCATCACCCGTGTGGTGACCTTCAACGTAAACCACCACGAGTGGTCTCTCTAATGAGAGTTATTTGGGACTCGAATCTATCAATGTTAGCATTTTAATTTTTTAGCAACATTTTTTATTGGAAAAGATGTTTTTATTATTATATTAAACCAATAACAAAACAACTCAAATAACTGAACAAAATTACACCCATGTGCATGTATATACAAAATAAGTTAGTCTCTAAACGGACAGAAGAAAAACAAAAATAAACATTAAATCTGAAATAAATAATACCGTTCAGCATAACAAAGTGATAGCTCTCGTTCTTTGAGAGCATTAACTGATACACATGCATACGTTCATAATTCCTAATATGTGATTCATTAGACAATATCGTCATGACTATATAAAAGCCCTTTTTAGAGTGACAGATAAGCCTGTATCACGGTAATCCAAAAAGGGTTGCCATACCTTACATAAATCTCTGCTTTTCGGTGCACCATACTGGTGAGAAATTTCAAAGGGATTTTCTCCATGACGACCTTACAACTACCCAATAGACCCGGAGGTTTATCAGACATCCAAAACAACAGAATATTTTTCCGAGCAGAGGAAGTATGGGGGAGATACGAAAGGAGTATTGTGCATCAGTATTTACTGTGGAAGATGATATGGAAGATATGAAATGTAGGAAAATAGATGGTGACACCTTGCACACTGTCCATATTACAGAGGAGGAAGTGCTGGATGTCTTGAAACGGGTAAAGGTGGATAAATCCCCAGTACCTGATCAGGTGTATCCTAAAACTCTGTGGGAAGCTAGAGAAGTGATTGCTGGGCATTTTGCTGAGATATTTGTAATATGGATAGTCACAGGTGAGGTGCCGGAGGACTGGAGGTTGGCAAACGCTGTGCCATTGTATAAGAAGGGTGTTAAGTACAAGCCAGGGAACTATAGACCAGTGGGCCTGACGTTGGTGATGGGCAAGTTGTTGGAGGGAATCGTGAGGGACAGGATGTGCATGTATTTGGAAAGGCAAGGACTGATTAGGGATAGTCAACATAGCTTTGTGCGTGAGAAACATGTCTCACAAACTTGATTTAGTTTTATGAGGAAGTAACAAAGAGGATTGATGAGGGCAGAGGGGTAGATGTGATCTATATGGACTTCAATAAGGGTTTTGATGAGGTTCCCCATGGGAGACTGAATGGCATGGTTCGATCTCATGGAATACAGGGAGAACTAGCCATTTGGATACAGAACTAGCTCAAAGGTAGAAGACAGAGGATGGTGGTGGAGGTTTACTTTTTAGACTGGAGGCCTGTGACAAGTGCAGTGCCAAAAGGATCGGTGCTGGATTCACTACTTTTTGTCATTGACATAAATGATTTGGATGTAAGCATAAGAGGTACAATTAGTAAATTTGCAGATGACACCAAAATTGGAGGTGTAGTGGAGAGCGAAGAGGGTCACCTCAGATTGACCAAATGGCCAATGGGCTGAGGAGTGGAAGATGGAGTTTAATTCAGATAAATGCGAGGTGCTGCATTTTGCGAAAGAAAATCTTAGCAGGACTTATACACTTAATGATAAGGTCGCAGGGAGTGTTGCTGAACAAAGAGATCTTGGAGTGCAGGTTCATAGCTCCTTGAAAGGGGGGTTGCTTGAAGATAGTATAGTGATGAAGGCGTTTCCTTTATTGGTCAGAGTATTGAGTACAGGAGTTGTAAGATCATGTTGCGGCTGTACAGGACACTAGTTAGGCCAGTGTTGGAATGTTGCGTGCAGTTCTGGTCTCCTGCCTATCAGAAAGATGTTGTGAAACTTGAAAGGGTTCAGAAAAGATTTCACGGATGTTGCCAGGGTTGAAGGATTTGAGCTATAGAGAGAGGCTGAACAGACTGGGGTTGTTTTCCCAGGAGCGTTGGAGGCTGAGTGCTGACATTATAGACTTTTACAAAATTATGATGGGCATGGATAGGGTAAATAGGTAAAGTCTTTTTCGTGGGGTCGGGGAGTCAGAACGAGAAGGCATAAGTTTAGGGTGAGATGGGAAAGATATAATAGAGAACTACGGGGCAACTATTTCACACAGAGAATGGTACGTGTATGGAATGAACTGCCAGGTGGTGTCGGGGAGGCTGATACAAGTGCAACATTGAAGAGGCATTTGGATGGGTGAATGAATAAGAAGGATTTGGAGGAATATGGTCCGGGTGCTGGCAGGTGGGACTAGAATGGGTTGGGATACCATGGACGGGTTGGACCGAAGGGTCTGTTTCTGTGCTGTACATCTCTATGACTCTATGACCCTATGACTTACATTGATCTATGTTTTTGTTGCACCATGTTGGTATGAAAGTCCAAAGGGATATTCTCAATGATGAGCTTACAAAGTCCCAACAGACACGGGGAGTTTTCAGGCATACAACACAACATAATATTTTCCCTAGCCCAGAAAGTAAAGATATATTTTCTTTCCCATGTGCATC
>NW_025210342.1:12770-14381 GCF_004010195.1 Chiloscyllium plagiosum
TGGTAGTGGAATGGTTCTGGGTGGGTTCCTGTTCAGAGGGTCGAAGTGGACTTGCTGGGCCCAAGGACCTGTTTCCACACTGAAGGGATACTACTAATTCAAAATCACCCAAACAAGGTATCCCCCTCTCTGCCCACAGTTTAAACCTGGAATCCATTATCCCTGGTATACCAATTATAGGGTAAGAAACATGGTTTTGGCTATATTGCCTCGATCTGACGCATTGTCCTTCAAGTTTTAACAGTATTGATCATCATTATTTTATGACAATATTCCATAAATGTTGTCATTTTATCTAAGAACAACAGACTAATAAGGGTTCACTTTGTCTGAGAGGGCTCAATGTCTAGCCATATTGATGCCGAGACCTCAGCGGCCCAGGCACGAACAAACGATTAAAATAAACTTAATTGATTGATTGTAATCGTGGAGGTCTACTCCCCACAATCTGTGGGGCAGTTGCAATTTTATTAGCTAGATAAAGAATCGTTTATGGTGCCAAATAACAGAGCTAATTCAGCCATTATGTTTCCGAAATATCTGTCTGGGAAACATCATAGAAAGCATTCGCACGGGATGAAGGAAATGAGGAAGGACATTCATTTTAATAAAAGCTATCGGACCTAGCCAGGATATGGAAAATGCCTCCCATCTTTGAAGGTCTTGTTTAATTTTGTCAAACAAATGGACATAGTTCACATTAAATAAATGATCAAAGACAAATGTAATGAATATACTGAAATAGGGAAACCACCCCCGTGACCACTTAAAAGGAAACCAGGATTTGCCCTCAGTATCAGGTATTTCCCTAAGACCTCCCATAGGCATGGCCTCCAACTTTGTAAAATTAATCTTATTGCCTGGAAAGTCAACAAGCGAATTAATGCATTGCATCACATGAATTACCGAAATGGCGGGATTTGACAAAAAACATAAGACCCTCATCTGCACACAATGTAATCTCACGCGACTTCTATCCCACTTCTGGGGCAGATGTGTTGGCATCCCGACGGATTGCCTCCGCCAGTGGTTCAATCACCAACGTAAACAACAATAGTGAAAGGTGTCAGCCTTGTCAGCTGCCTGGAGAAATATTAATATTACTGGTTGGCGCACCATTAGTGAGAACCGCAGCCAGAGGATCACGGTAAAAGACCCTCACCCACTTGATATAAACTTTGCGTAGACCAAACCGTTCTAATGTACAGAAGAGATTCGGCCACTCAACCCAATCAAATACTTTCTCTCATCTAAAGAGATCAATAATCCCTGGACAGATTGTTGTTGACACTCTTGGATCATATTGAGTAACCTCTTAACATTGTAGGAAGAGCTGCGGCCCTTTATAAAGCCAGTTTGGTCCTCTTTGGCAACAGAAGGCAGCAAAGTTTCCAGACTGATTGTACGGGTCTCAGATAGTATTTTGAAACCAACATTTAAAAGTGAGATTGGAGGGTAAGAAGCACAATCCTCCGGGGTCTACATTTCTTCAGCATCAGAGAGATGTGAGCCTCTCTTAAGGATGGAGGGAGGGATTCGTGACTGTATGAGTGGCGGAACATGTTAAACATCAGCCCTGACAATAGGTTTATAAATTATTTATAAATTTCA
>NW_025210342.1:14981-19030 GCF_004010195.1 Chiloscyllium plagiosum
GTATCTGCGTGGGTTTCCTCCAGGTGCTCCGGTTTCCTCCCACAGTCCAAAAATGTGCAGGTAAGATGAATTTGCCATGCTAAATTGCCCGTAGTGTTAGGTGAAGGTGTAAATGTCGGAAAATGGGTCTGGGTGGGTTGCGCTTTGGCGGGTCAGTGTGGACTTGTTGGGTCAAATGGCCTGTTTCTGCACTTTAAGTAATCTAATCTAAATACTCAATGAAATAACTAGTCTTGACAATAAAGGGGTACACTCGCCAATGTATCCAAACTGCTATATTGCTCTTAATCAATAAGTATACTGCTGCGTGGTCAGAAACGGTAATAGTCCCAACTGTATAGGATGCCACCAAATCTAAGATTGTTGCAGGGATGGGGAAGATATCAACCCTCGTGTGGCATTTCTGCGGGTTAAAGAAGAAAATAAAATCTCTACTTGTGATGTGGATCTGCCTCCAGACATCCACCAGCTCGAGTTCTGCACACAAATCCACTAATTACATTATAACGAGGGTATTGGAGCACCTTTGGATATTCTGTCCACGGTGGGGTCCATAAGACAGTGGAAATCTTCTACAATTATGTGCCACGTTGCAAGATATCTGAGTTTGGAAAATGCATCTACCAGGATTTTAAGAGGGTGCGCCGGGGGGGGGGCGGGGGTCAATAAACATTCAAAATACTGTATTATTTACCAAGGCTTTGGGGATCATGAGCCTCCCGTGAGAGTCAAATACGAACTAATTAGTTAAATGGAAGATTCTTTTTATTCATTATGGCTTCTCCCCTACTCGTAGTATTTAAAGAGGTGAAATAAACCCGATCAAACCCGACCTGCTGTAATGTGAAATGTTCTTTGTCATCAAGGTGCATCTCCTGCAATAGGACAACATCCACCCTCTCTTTTTAAGACTAGAAAGTAAATGTTTCTTCTTTTCTGGCCAATGACTCCCCTTAATGCTCCATGTACACCATTTAAGCACATCATTACCCATTGAACTCGAGAGAGGAAGAACTCGAATTACTGATCATTAATAAACAAAGTCTCATAAACCTTAAAAACTACATAAACTAAGACTACTGCAAATGCCAACTCTCAAAACTTTCCAAAACTAAGCATTTTAAATAAATGGCTGGGATGGAGTGGGTTAGGGAACCACTTTGCCCGTGCAGTGATGCAGAGCCCAACAAACATGCCTTCCAGATCGCCACCATCTTGGATTTCCCCTTAACATTTTATCGATATTATCATTTCATTTTGCATTATATTCCTGGATGTGCTGGTGCAGTGTGATTTTGTACCACTGTCAACATTTCCCCATCACTGCACATTCCTGCCATTCCCCAATAATCATTGACTCCTTTATTCTTTATGAACCTTCTGTCCATGCCACAAACATATTCAATATCTCTGCCTCCAATGCTCTGCGGGGAAGAGAGTTCCAAATACTCTCACCACTGAGAAAACAAAAATTAACTTCATCTGAGCGAGAGATTATTTTTGTCTCCTTACCTGAGAAAGGATATAATTAAATTGGAAGCAGTTCGGAGATGTTTCACTTCATGTATTCCAGGAATGATGGTCTTATATTATGAAGGCTTTAACAGGTTACTCTTGGAATGAGAGGTGATCTTATTGAAACATACAAAACCTAGAGGAGAGTGGATCAGATAGATACTCACAGGGTGTTTGCATAGTCCAAACTTCTTGTTGTTTTTATAGAATCTCTACAGTGTGGAAGCAGGACAATCCGTCCATCAAGTCCACACTGACCCTCGGAACAGTATCCCCTCCTGTACCTGCCCACCTACTCTATCCATGTAACCCTGCATTTCCCATGACTAAACTATCTAACCTACACATCTCTGGGCACTATGGGCAATTTAGCATGACCAATCCGCTCTCAGCTGCATATCTTTGGACTGTGGATGGAAACTGGAACACTGGGAGGAAACCCACACAGAGATGAGAAGAATGTTCAAAATCCACATTGAGGTTTGCCCGAGGTTGGAAGTGAATGCAGCTACTTGGTGATGGGAGGTAGCAGTGCTAACCACAGATCCACCATGCGCATCTGTTAGTTCTGTTAGTTACTTTTGGCTGACTAAAGAAATCTGCCTGACTTGTTCCTGTCACTGAACCTGACTCAGTCTGTGACCTTTATCATCAGCCATATCACCAACTTGGTTATATTTAAAATTTGGTGTGAGCAGTGGAAGAATGGGACGTGAAAAGGAAACAGTGACATCCTCCAACCTCCGTCAGAACAGGAATTAGGAGAAATGAACAAAGTGGGATTTCAGTCAAGTGGGAATTCTCTTTCCCAGAAGTTTGGGATGGCTGGATCTTTATATTATATCGAAGCTGGCTTTATCTGATTTTCCATGGACAGGTGAATCAGGGATAACGGTACATGGAAAGAAAAGTGCAGCTGGGATCACAATGAGATGAGCCATTACCTTATTTACTGGTGGAGTAGTGTGAATGGGCCGAATGGCCCACTTGTGTCCCTCAGCCCTATGTTCTGATGTTCCATTCAGCCCTTTGGACATGCTAAACAGGGGCAGATCGAGGCCACTCCGATGGTTAGGTGTAGTTTTGGAAATGTACTTAGAAAATCCAGGCTGGATCAGGAAGTGACCACCATCCCCACCCCCCAGTCCCTGTTTCTAGGCTTCTCCTCGCTGTAACGTCTGCTCCAGATGTGGGTCATGTTGCAGACCCAGATACGCTGGGAATACAGCCACATACCCCACCCGGGGTTAACAAAACAAATCCCCTGCTCTCCCTGAATGCAACATTGTACAACACGATTTCCAGCAAAATAACCCGTTACTTTCCAAAAGCATGACATGTGAAATTAATAAATAGGAACAGGAGTCGGTCAATCGGTCCCTCAAGCTAAATCTGTCAAATGATAGAACTTGGCTGATCTACCCCAGGCCTCAACTCCACTATCTTGCCGACTCCTTGTATCCCTCCACACCTCTCTTGTTTAGGGAGTTCCAGACATTCACTACCTTCGGAGAGAAGCCATGACTCTGCACCTCAGATTGAAATCGATGTTCCTTATTCGGTATCTATATCATCGAGTTCGACAGCTTGCTCAAGAATGGAAAAAACTTCTTAACATCTACCTTCTCCAATCCCTTCTGTGTCTTGTAGGTTTCAGCAGGATCACTCCTCATTCATTTAAACCCCAATGAGTTATCGCTTCACCATTTTAGAGATTCTAAATAACTCAACCCTTTCATCCCAGGAAACTGCCTAATGTACCAACCTGCTGCATCAGCATACTGACTTTATGTTTCATACACAGGAAGACTCCAATACCTTTACTGTTCGTTTTCTGGAAGTCCTCTCCATTAAATAACAGCCTGCCTTTTGATTCTCAGTGTCATCCTCAAACTCGGATGTACATTGCACTCAGCTCCCTCCTTCAGGCTGTCAGCATTGATTGTAAATAACTGATGCCATCAGACTGATATTTGTGGTACTCCAGCAGATACACCTTTACCATAAAGATCCATTAATCCCGACTCGCATCGTTTTCTGTGTTAACCAATCATCATCCCATGTTAATACAGTATCCGATGTCCTGGAGCTTCTGTTTTGTGTAAGAACTTTTGTTTTGTAATACTTGTGGAAAATCTCTGGAAAGCCTGGTGTCTACCAGATCCCCTTTATCAAGTCCGCTTGTTCCATTAACAGGCATCTCCAGAAAAACCTTGCATGATTTTACAGGGCAAAATATCATTTCCCTTTCACAAAACCACACTGACTCTGCGTGAAGCTTTTCTAAATGTCTATATGTTTGTCCAAATGCGTTTTAAATGTTGTAGCTGTCCTTGCATCTCCCACTCTTCCTCTGGAAGCTCATTCCATTCCCCCACCACCTTCTGTGTAAAAACGCTGCCCTTTCGTCCCTTTTAAATCTACCTCTTTCACCTTAAACCTATTCCCTCTATGTTTAGATTCCCCTATACTGTGGAAAAGACCTTGGCTATTCACCCTAACCATATCACTCATGATTTTATAAGTTTCTATGT
>NW_025210343.1:0-19046 GCF_004010195.1 Chiloscyllium plagiosum
TTCAGTATCCCTTATTCTGTACCTATAATCCCCGAATTCAAGACTCTGGCCAAGAGTGGACCCATATTCTCTACATTTACCTTTCAGCCCTCTCTGTATTTTGTAAGTTTCATTAACATTACTCTCATTCATTTCAACCACAATGAATAATCGCCTCACCAATTTAAATGTACTCAATAATTCAACCTTTTCATCCTAGGAACACGCCTAATGAACTAACCTGGTTAATTGCTTCATCAGTTCGCTGACTTTATGTTTCATACACAGAAACACTCCAATCCCCTTGAACTGCTCCTTTTTCGGGAGTCATTTTCATTAAACAACAGCCTGACTTTTGGTTCTCAGTGTCACCCACAAACTCGGATGTATACTGCACTCAGCTTCCACCGTCAGGCTATCAGTATAGATGGTCAATAACTCATGCCATCGGAATGATATTTGTGGTCCTCCACTCGATAAATTTTATCATAATGATCTATTAATCGTTACTCTCCAATTTTTATGTGTTGACCAATCGTCATTGCAACAAATATATTATCCGTCATATTATGAGGTCCAGTATTGTGCAAAAAAACTTTATTTTGTGATACCTTATGGAAAATATTTGGAAAGCCACATGTCTACCAGTTCCCTTTCATCAAGTCCGCTTGTTACATTGTCAGGAGTATCCAGATAAACTTTACATGAGTTTTTTATAGATTCCCTTTCATAAAACAATAATGATTCTGCTTTAAGCATTACTAAATGCCCTGCAATTCCCTCCTTAATACCAAACTCTCGCAGATTCCCAGCAATAATGGTGAAGCTAAATGGTTCCTGCTTTCAAGTCTCGCTCCTTTCTTGAACACAGGCGCCACATTGGAGGTACTCCAGTTTCGCTGGAACACTCCTGTAATCAAGAGAGTTATGGAATATTTTACACAGTGCCACCAGTCACATTGTAACTACTTCCTTTAAAACCAGCTATGAATTTCTGCTGACTTGTCCCCCCCCCCCCCTACACTTCTCTATTTGTTTAAAAAAGAACTTGTTCTTTTTGTTCAAACTTCCCTACTAATACCATTTTGTTTATAGTATTGAAATATTTACAGAGCCTCACCTTGTGAGGACCAATGCAAAATATTGCTGTAAATTATCTGTATATTCCCTCTGGGCAATTCCCCCGTCACACCCTCCAAATATCCTCAATATACTTTCCTGACTTCATTTCCACAAAAAGTCACGCACTCATCCTGATGGTTTTTTTGTTATAAACACTGAAAAGCTCATGCTGCTTGGTTTTATATTTCTTGCCAATTTACTTACATTGTATCTTTTATTTCGTTTCCCTCACTTTCTAGATTCATCCAGCCATATCACCCACAAACAGACCCTTTGGTTCAACTTTTCCATTCTGACCAGGTTTTCCAAACTAAACTAGTTCCACCTGCTTGAACTTGGCCCAACTGCCTCTGTACGTTTCCCATTAATATGTTTGTCCAACTGTCTTTCCAATATTGTAGCTGTATCTACCACTTTTCCTCTGGCAGTTCATTCCATGCACACGTCACCCTATGCATGAAAAAGTTGCTTCTTTGTCCCTTTGAAGTCTTCCCCTTTCACCTTAAAGCTATGTCCTCCATGTTATAAATTAACTATCCTGTCGAAAAGACGTTGGCTATGCAACCTATCCATGTCTCTCATGATTTTATACACTTCTTTCATTTCACCCCTCAACCTCCTACATTCCATCTGATATTAACTTCAAGACCAAGCATTTAAAAATAATCACTGGAAATTTGAAACAATATTAAAAGCGAATGGTAAACAGCACTCAGCCCCAAACTTCATACTGTGATTCGTTTTTCTCCATATTACGTTACTAAGGCAGCATGAAACTCTTACTAGGGCCAATAAGAAGTCAAACAACTGAATTTCTTTGTCTGAAGGGGGCGAAGGTCTCTACAGTGAAAACGTATCTCTGCCCAAATCTATGCAATGCCACATAGTCAACATTCTTCCTCCTGGTCTCCCCATGTGGTTGTGCCTTCTATAGCTTGCACTCAGCATAGAAACCCTTTCCCCCAACTCACACGTTAATGTAAACCCGTTTTACATCAATTTCTCGTTCACCACTGATAAAAGCCCGATTTATCTTTTGCCACACCGTATTTACACTGTCATCCATCCACCACCTCTGACAAGGGAATAAAAAGCCCATTTTCCAAACATTTGCAATCCTGAACAAGCGTTACGCTGGACTTGAAACCCTAACTCTGTTTCTATGTCTCTCCAAATGCTGCCAGACCTGCTGTGTTTCTTCAGAATAGGCACAGCACAAATTTTCAATTAAACAAACACTATGGATACTGGAAATAAAAATACAAAAAACGCTATAGTATCTGGGAGCTTTGTAGAAGGGACACTTAACCGAAAGATTCACACTGCATTCACTCCAGAATATGCTGCCAGACCTGCATAGTTTGTTCAGCAATTTCTGTTTTTGAACAAGTTCCAAAATTGTGTCAAAGCTGCTCATACGCCCTGTTCAGCATGGACTTCCATACACCAGGAAGTAAACGATAACACAAGGTGCACAAATTCCTTGGTTCCATAAGTGTGGAATCACTGATACTATAGAGCTCTTAATCATGGTCAGGGAGAGAAACAGAGGGAAACACATTCGCTTCAAACACAGAAGAAGGCATTGCAGGAAAAGAAAATATTCAGATGAATATGTTAAAGTGTTTGAGTAATGTAACAAATTGGAGGCGTGACACCCGGGAGAACCCCTCAGCAGAATGTGAATATGAAAATGGAAGTGTTACCACATCAGAAACCAGGTTTGGGCACTGAGTAGAGGGCTGATGGGTGAATGGGTCTCGATGTGAACTGTGGGACGGTCAGGAGAATGGAATAGCAGATATTGCAGTTCGAACTGGTCCTATAATGTGATGCTGTAGACAACATCAGCAGCAGAAGCAGCATTGTAATCAATTACAATCTGTAACTGTTTACCCAGGATAATCCACCAGTCTACCATGAGCATCAAGCTGATCTATTGTTCAGTGACGAATGTGGGATGAAAGTGCCAGAGTCAGAATCGTGTGTCTCTGGATTTGTGGTGCTGGAAGAGCACAGCAGTTCAGGTTAAAATCAACGAGGTAAAAACAATGACTGCAGGTGCTGGAAACCAGATTCTGGATTAGTGGTGCTGGAAGCGCACAACAGTTCAGGAAGCATCCAAGGAGCTTCGAAATCGACATTTCGGGCAAAAGCCCTTCATCAGGAATAAAGGCAGTGAGCCTGAAGCGTGGAGAGATAAGCTAGAGGCGGGTGGGGGTTAACCCTACTGCGGATCCTCTTGCAAGGATGCCTGCCTTGAAGAAGTTTTCCTCCTCTCTCTGCAAGAAATTCAGGAAGTCCCTCTCCCACTGCAACTCCCAGGTCATTTCCTCTGCCCTGAAGCTCTTTAACCATGTCGTGAAACAAACTCGCTACCACAGCCACATTTGCTTACTCTATGCTACTTTCTCCCCTTCACCGCTGCTCCCTCACCACCAGACGCCTGGAGGAAGAACGCCTCATCTTCCGCCTCATAAATGTAAACTGACAATTAAAAAACTTACTGGAGGAGAGGACTCCAGATATATCACAATCCTAAATAATGGAACAACCCTGCACATCAGTGTAAAAGACAACAATACAGTGTATGCACCATCCTCAGCCAGAAGTGTTGCTTGGAAGATGCAGATCACCCTCGCCATGTTGCATATGGAATCCCAGATGTCAGTCTTCAATCAATTCGATTTGCTGCACATGACATGAAGAAACAGCTTAACACAGTAGATACGACAAAAGCAATGGGCTCTGACCCCATTCCTGCTATAGGACTGAAGACTTGTGCTGCACAAAAAGCCGTGTCCCTGGGGAAGCTGCTTCATTTCAGCTCCAACTCTGACATCTCCCTGGCAATGCGGAAAATCACTCAAATATGTTCAGTCTGCTAAGAGGAGAATAATTACAATCTGACAAATTACCACGCCCTCAGTCCCATCTGGATACTCAAATTGGTGGGAGTTTTTTTTTCTGACAGAGTTTTCAAGCAGCACAGAAATAACCTGCTCAGTGCGGTTTCTGATAGGTCCCCATATGGAGATGGTGCTGATGTGGAAATGTCACTGGGTTACTAGTCCAGACCAGGCTAATGCTCTGGCAGCTGTTGGAAGTTAAAATCAATTAATAACATATAAATATCTGAAATCTGGTATCAGTAATGGTGACCCTAAAGCCAATGTCGATTGTAAACATCTACTTCCTTCCCCAATGTACTTTCAGGAAGTGAATCTCCCGTGGTTTCCTGGTCTCGCTTAAAAGTGACTCCAGACACACAGACATGTGATAAACTCTTCAATTGTCTTTGAAACGGCCAAGCAAGACACTCAATTGTGTCAAACTGCTTCGTGCACTTCAAGGGTAAAACGGACCCAATACCCAGCACTAGACTCAGTATTGGAAAAGGGAATGGGAGACACAGTCCTGTCGACCCTGAAGAGATTTCCTTGCGAACATGTAAGAGCTATTCACAACTTTTGCAGAGCTTTCCCACAGACTTCACAGAAACATCAGGAAAGGAATAGGGCATTCAACACATTGAGGCTTCCCCATTCTAGCTAATGGAGAAAATTTCCTCAGTGCAGTTTTCCTTACACAGTGTTCGTATCCCTTAATATGCTTAAACATCGTGAAATATGCAATAAGAATTGCTGTCGTCACTGTTGTCCATCAAATTTGCTCCTCCAATCAATATACAGGCCGTTCTGTGATGACACATGCCTATTAATCATGATTTGGCTGCCATGCCGGACATGAATTGTGTGTTTTTCTTAAAAAATAAAGCAAGCTCCTGTTCACTGGTTACGCGGTTCCATCTCCAACATTGGCTGAACAGCAAAACCCAAGCTTGTGATCCTCTACCTGCAAAATGCACTCTCAGTGTGTTCAGCTAAAACAGGGATGCAATCCCTGTGCAAGCCTTGAAATTGAGCCTCGCACTAGGAATTTTCGGCTACATTTCGAAGAAACATCATTTCAATCTGGGGGAGAATTTTGGGGAGAACTGGAAATCCATGGCAACATCACGTGGTCAGTCAGCCCCAAAAACGTCTGGTGAAGAGCATCGTGAAAGGGACAGCGCTGTAGTCAGTGGCTGTATTTTATTGAGGTGTTACATGTAAAATACTATTTCATTGCAATATAGGTTTTAAAGATTAACTTAGACTGTGTTAGCGTGTGTGTTAGACAACCTTTCATTTTTGGTTTTTACTGATATTTCAGGGTTCGCTCCTGAACCTCTTCTTTCCCATAGCCCCCGGTATTTATATTGCACCATTATCAAACTGCTCCAAGATTTGGAATGATAAAACCTACAGAACATTCGTTGTCGGAAAAGGGAACGGGAAACACAGTCCTGTCAACACTGTAGAGATCTCCTTCTTAACATCTGAGAGCCTGTGACAGCTGTACTCCAGCTGTGTATGCTGATCCCTTTTGTGTCCAGAAATCCTTACTTATATTTAATGTCCCAGTTTCCACAGCCTTATGTGGGACAGAACTCCCCAGGTTCGCCAGTCTCTGAGTACAGACATTTATTTTCATCTCAATGCAGAGTGACCTGCCTGTATCTAATACTGTGGTCCCTTGTCTTCGACATCCCGGTCAGGGGAATTACTCTACCTGCCTCCAGTCTGTCTCGCCCTGTCAGAGTTTTATACACTTCTCTGAGATCTCCACTCATTTTCCTAAAGCCCACTGAATACAGGCCCAGTCGCCCCAAACTCTGTTCCCACAACAAGTCTGTCATCCCAGAGATCAGTCTGGTCATCCATCGCTGCTCTCCCTCAATGTCAGGTTTGTCTTTTATTAAGTATGGAGACCAAAACTGCACATAATACTGCACAATGTTCAAGATGGGCTCTCACCAAGGGCCTGTATAGATGCAGTAAGACACCCTTACTCCTCGACTCAAATCCACTTGGAATGAAGGTCAATACACCGTTTATCTCCCTAACTGCTGTCTGTTCCTGCAATAATGCCTTCAGTGAATGGTGTGAATGGAGATCCAAACCCTGTTCAATGTTACAGCTCTCCACTTGGTGGCTCTATGTACACTGGTCAGCGTGGCGAAGCCATTCCCAGTATTGACTGCTTGCTTCAGAACGCACTGCCTTGCATAGACCTCTGCGCAGAAAGAAACAAAAATGCAGCATAAGTTCCTTTATAAATCAATATTTTTTCAACCAATCCCTTTTCAAATGGTAGGTTGCCGTCCTGTTTTCCCACCAAAGAGCACGACGTCACATCTACCCCCATTGCTCTCCATTTGCCATGTATTTACCTATTCACTCCATCTGTCTCAATCACCTTGGAGCTTTTTTACATCCTGCTCCACGACTCACAATCCGACTTCGACATTTAGTGCCATCAGCAGAATTGGGAATATTGCATTTGATTCCCACAACCAAAAGTTTGGTGTTTATTGTGAATAGCTGGGACCCAAGCCCCGATTCCTGCTATACCCCCAAGCTTTCCACTCGAAAACACATTGTTTTTTTCCTATTCGCTGTGTCATGTCAGCTCTCCCATTCTAAATTATGTCCACATACTAACCCCAGTCCCATAAAATTTTAATTTGTATGGTAGGCTTGGAGCTTTATCAGCTATTTTCCTAAAAATCCACTCATATTGTATTGCTTGCTTCCCCATAATTTTGCTCAGTCAGTTTCTCAAAAATGATTCCCTTTTCATAAATCTCTATTGACTTTGTCTCTGCCCATTACTTTCGGTTCCAATACTTCCTCTAAAACTTTAGTTGCCAATTCCATTCTATTTCCTTTCTTTCTCACCAGATTAAAGTTTCCTGGTATTGCTGGGAAGATTGTTTTTTTTATTTTATTTCTTCTGTGAAGACATAACTGAAATATTTGCTTCATAGTTCTGCCATTACCCTGTCCTCAATTCTCTGGTTTCAGCCTGTCAGGAAACTGCACCGTTTTTCCCTTAATTTTGCCACGTACATTTTTTTTAGAACCAATTATAAATTCACTTTTATAACCCTTGTTAATATACTCTTCAGAAACTCATCAATTCTGGCTCAAGGTGCTGAATGACTGACATTCCACAGCCATACAATCAGAGGAGCATAGACTCTGTCACCGTCACAAATACAGCACGGTCGACATTAGTCCCACTTTATGACCCATGACCGTAACCGGGAATGTTATGGCATTTCAAGTGCGCAACCTTGAATCATTTTTTAACGGTTGTGAGGTTACCCGTGACAACTCCCCTCTCAAGAAGTGCATCCCAGGACACACCATGAGCTGGGTTAAAAAAATCCTCAAATTCTCACTAAACCTCAAAACCTCCGCTTAAAAAAGTGCACAGGCCTGTTGTTGACCCTTTGACTAAAAGGAACAACTGCTGTCTATCCACGCTCTCCATGCCACTCGTAATCTTATCCTCCTGAATCACGTCCCCCTCAGCCTTCTCTGATCCAAAGTAAGCAACCCGAGCTTATCCAGCCTCTCTCCATAGTTGATATGGTCCATCACAGGGAATATCCTGGTGAATCTCCTCTGAACCCCCTCCAGTCCAATCACAGTCTTCCTGTAATTTGGATCCCAGAACTACGCAAATTATTTCAACTTGGATTAATTAACATGCTGCATTGCTCTTATAATCTATGCCTCGATGAAAAAAGACCATGTTTACAGTCGCTATGCTTTATCAACTTGTGTGTTACCCTGTCCATACCCATTCAGGGATGTGTGGAGAAGCACCCGCTGAGCTTCCTAATGTGCTGCCATTCATTTAGTACTACCCTTATTCATCGCCTTTATTAGGGTTACGATCCGTCTGTCATTGATCTGCCCATCTGACCATTCCATTTACATCTTCCTGTAAATTTAGACATTCCGCCTCATTTCCAACCACCTGGTTAATAGTTTTTAAGGTTACAAAATCACACCAGGTTATATTCCAAAAGTTTTATTCAGAGGCACTAGCTTTCGATGCGCTGCTTCTTCATCAGGTGATGATGCGCTTCAAAAGCTGCTGCCTCCAAATAAACCTTTTGGACTATAATCTAGTGTACTCTGACTTTTAATTTTGTCCACCCCAGTCCAACATTGACACATTCGAATTATAAGTAACAAGGGCACAGCACTGATACCTGTGGTGCACTTTTGGACATCCATCTCCAGTCACGCAAATAGCCTTCTAACACCATGCTCTGTACGCTGACACGAAGTTAATTTCGATGAAATTTGGCAAGTCGTTGATGAGTGCGAATTGTTCCGTTCTTTATAAGATTAGATTCCCTACAGTGTGGAAACAGGCCCTTCGGCCAATCCAGTCCTCAAAGAGTAGCCCATCCAGACCCATTTCCCTCTGACAAAAGCACCGAACACTATGGGCAATTTAGCATGGCCAATTCACCTGAACTGCGGGAGGAAACCAGTGCAACCGACGGAAATCCACGCAGGCACATAGGAGAACTGGCAAACTCCACACAGACAGTCGTCCAAGGTGCGGATTGAACCTGGGACCGTGAGGCAGCAGTGCTAACCACTGAGCCACTGTGCCGCTTAATGGGCCTACAGAATACCTGGGGATTCTCCCTAATCTTACCCTGCCAGCAAGTTTCCATGCTCCTGTGTTAGTCAGTCGCCTTCAAGTGATGGATTTGTTTCTCCTTTCTATTTGAAATGGCCTGTCCCTTATACTGCCATTATTTGCCTTAAACGTCGATTAAACAGCCAGAGAAACAGTTCGTTTATTTCCAACTTGTCAAATGTTCAGTGAATTTTCTAAACTTCACTGTGGTCACCTCTCAATCTCGCTATCTGAGGGATTAACCTGGAGAATGTCCATTGCACTTCCTCTTCGGTCAGTATATTCTTTCTCAGATTGAGTCACCAACACTGTACGCAATACTCCAAATACAGTCTCACCAACACGCTGTGAAACTGCTTCAGCACATCCTTCCATCTATATTCTGATTCCCTTAAATGAAGGCGAACATGACTTTAACTTTCCACTTTCCACTCAAAATGCCTTTCACATTAATTGGTTTACGAACTCACTGTGTGAGTTCTTATCGAAAGCCTTCTGATAATCCACATATGCCAATTCTATTGGTTCCCCAATCACTATGGTGTAAGAAACAATTTCAAATAATTCTGAAGTTTGTCAAGTATGATTTCTCTGTCAGAAACACATGTTGATACTCTCAAAAGTTGCTGTTAATTTCTAAATATCGAACATCACGTGATATGTAGTAGATTCAAACAGTTTTCTTACAGGTGTCAAGTTAATTGGTCTGCAGTTCTCCACACTGTCTCCTATTCCGTTGCAGATGCTCGGATCCATTCTATTTACTTGCAATTCTTGGAACACGTTTACTTCCTTCCATTTATCTACAATGGCTTCCGGCCTATGCACAAAGTGCAGGAAAATAAAACACAGTCATCGACAGCACAATTAATACTTCTATTGCTGATTTATTGCTAATATTTTGATGTGAAGTACATCAGGTTTGTCAGACTTTGAAATGCGCAATCCAGCGACAGGTTCACGTACTACCTTGTTACTGACATAAATTGACTTTATGTCTTTAGTCTCAAAAGTTCCATATGATCATTTGGTATTTCTGGGTGATTTCCTGGCTCTTCCTCCATGAGGACAGATGCAAAGTAACTGGTTGATATCTCGGCCATTTCCCTGTTTCCAACAATATATTCTCCTCTCCCGATTACACAATTTCCTATTTGACCTTGCTTTATTTTGTTTTCTTTGAAATACAGATTGTCGATTTATGCAGATTTGTGCTCTTAGCATGCTAACATTGTGAAAAAGGCCCTTGGGCCCAGCAGTTCCACACTTCCCCTTCGAAGAGTAACCCACGCAGACCCATTTCATACGATTCTACGTTTACGCCAGACTAATGCACCTAATGCAGACATCACCGAATAATATGGAGCAATTTAGCATGGCCAATTCACCTAACTTGCAGATCTTTCTATTGTGGGAGGAAACCGGAGAACCCAGAGAAAAGCAACGGAGACAGTCGGAGCATTGGAAACTTCATACACACAAATGTCTGAGTGTTCTCACGTTTTCACAATGTCTGCAATTCTTCTGGAGTCACTTCCTATGATTAATATAAGTTTTAATTTGTTATGTTAACCATCATTAAGTCACTTCCCCTTTGTTTGGTAATTGTACTTTAAAAAATATGTACTTTTCAGACTATGCAATATTTCTATAGATCTCCTGGTCCTGACCAGATATATCCAAGAACACAGAAATTGGAGAGAGAAGAAATTGCGGGAGCCCTGGCTGATAATTTTGCATCATCTTTAGCCACGGGTGAAGTCAGCGAAGAGTGGTGGGGAGCAAATGTTGTGCCTTATTCAAGAAGAGCTGCAACGAAGAACATAGGAACTATAAACCAGCTAACTTCACAACTGTGATAGGTGTGTTACTTGAGAAGACTCTGTGATAAGATACACACACATTTGGAAAGACATGGAGCAGTCAGCACGGCTTTGTGCATGGAAGATCACAATTTACTAATTTCTAAAGTTCTTTGATGAACTGACCAGTAATGTTGACGAGAGTACGGTGACAAACATAGCCTACATAGATTTCAGAAAGGCTTTTAGATTAGATTAGATTCCCTAGGAGTGTGGAAACAGGCCCTCCGGCCGAACAAGTTCACACCACCCCTCCGAAGAGCAAACCACCTTTACTCATGCACCTAACACGACGGCAATTTAGCATGACCAATACACGTAAACTGCACATCTTTGGACTGTGGCAGGAAACCGGAACACCCGGAGGAAACCCACGCAGACACGGGAGAATGTACAAACTCCAAACAGTCAGTTGCCTCAGGCGGGAATTGAATCCAGGTCCCTGGCGCTAACCAATCAGTCACCGTGTCGCTCCAAGGTTCCACATGATCGGCAGCTCTGAAATGTTCGATCACATGGAATCCAGAGGGAGCTGGAAAACTGAACACACAATTGGCTTGATGGTAGGTAGCAGAGTGTAATAGTGGAAGGATGCTTGTCTGACTGAGGCCTGTGGCAAGTGGAGTGCCTCAGGGGTCTGTGCTGGGACTATTACTGTTACCTCTGTCAACGATTATGTTGAGAATGTACAAGGCATGATTAGTAATTTTGCTGATGACGCTAAAATAGGCGGTATCGTGGACAGTGAGGAAGGTTATCAGAAATTGCAGCAGTATCTTGATCAGCTGGGGTAGTGGGTCAAGAAATGGCAAATGGAGTTTAATATAGATTAATATAAGGTCTTGCATTTTGGAAAATCAAATTAAGGTGGGAGTTTCATGGTGAATGATTGGACCTTAAGGAGTGCAGTGGAACAGAGGGTCCTTGGAATTCTCAAAGTAGAGTCACAGGTAGACGACAGTGAGGAATGCTTTTGGCACACTGGCCTTCATTAGTCAGGGAGTTGAACAACGAAGTTGGTAAGTTACATTGCAGTTATACAGGATGATGATGAGGCTGCGCTTGGAATACTGTGTTCTGTTTTGTTCAATTTGCTCCATGAAGGATATGATGAAATTGGAAAGAGTGCAGAAGAAATTCACAAGGATAACGCCAGTACTCAATAGTGGAGTTATAGGGAGAGTTTTTCTTTAGAGTGTACAAGGCTAAAATAATCTATTACAGAAGTATATAAGATCATGACAGACATAGATAGGGCGAATACACTCAATCTTTTTTTCCCAGTGTTGTGAATCATAGACTAAAGGGCATCAGTTTAAGGTCAGAGGGGAAAGAATTAAAGGGAACCTGAGGGACAACTTTTTTTACACAGAGGATGGTTCACAGATGGAATGAGCAGCCAGTGGTTGAGGGGGTTACATTAACAACATTTAAAAGGAATTTGGATAAATACACGGATAGGAAAGGATTAGATAGAAACGGGACAATGGCAGTGAGATGGGGTTAGTGTGAATGCACATTTTCGTCGGAATGGACTGGTTTGGAACAAAGGGTCTGCCTCTGTGCTGTCGGACTCTATGACTCTGACAACCATTGCTTACCTCCAACTGAATGCTATATTGTATTTTCCCAATTCACTTGAGTGAACTTGAGCCTCCAGCCTCCAGGCTTCCATTGTGTTTGACCATCATGTTCAACATTCGATATTGTATGCAGATGCCGTGTAAAATGCAACATATTAATGTCACTTTTCCTCAGAACAAGATTATTAATTAGTCCTTCTGAGCACACATCACCAAATCCAAACTAAGCTTGTCTCTAGTTTGGATCACAACATACTCTTCAAGCTACCTGATACACACTTCTGAAATTTAATTTTCACAGCATTAGCAGTCACTTAGTTTACGCAGTTTAGATGTAACGTGAGATAATTCAGTATTACTGCAGCACCAACAATACCAATTTTCCACAGCATAAGATATACAAAATTTGCACGACAATTTTGCACGGCAGAACACACCAATGCTTGTTTCTCATTGCTAACGTCCTCCCAAACCGATTCTGTGGGATCTGAGGGACAGGGCCGGTGGCATTATTAGTGACAGACTTAGAGACGACGTTCATTAAGGCTCACCTCGACGCTGAGATGATCTGAAGAAATATCCAGCAATACAGCACATTCTGTATCCTCGTTCTGCCAGGATAAGCGTCACCATATTCTGTCTGCTCCCTCACACTCACTGTATATCTGTTATAGCACCTACCACTGAACAAGGCTCACGCTCTATCTCCAAATAAAATTCACGTACAACCACTCCCACGGTTGAATTCACCACCTTCCTTCCACCATTTTGTCTGTCGCCTATGCAATACCCCCACACCAATAACAACTTATGGATTCTGCACTGTGGACTAACACCCTCCAGACACCTCACCATTCAGCAACCCTCTACCCCACCACCACCTACAACAGACGAACAGCTCATTTCCCGCTTCACTTTCTCCCATTCCAGGACAAAAAGCCTGGAACAAGACAAAAAGGGCCAAGCCGGGTGATGGCATGTCTGATATCCGTTCCCTTTCCCCCCTCTCCCCGCCATGTTGGGAGGACTTTAGCATGAGCCCGAGTGGACCAAGTGAATCGTATGGAGATTCTGTAATATCCACATCCAACCAACTGAGTAAGAAACAATGTTCTGTGGAGAGCAATACTCACTTTAACCGCTCTGTCTGTTCTGCTACTTCTTTCCCTCCCAAAACAACAAATATCCCATTGCAGAAAGATGCAGACACAGAAATACTTAGAGACATATGTAAACACCCCAATATACTAACACTCACAGCACATGCACTGAGACGGATCCGCGGACATGTAGAGGCATACAGAGACATACACTGTCACACACAAACAGACTTAAACAGATAACACGCAGAGGCTAATACACGTAAGAATAAATGTATACGCACAAATACACAGACACACAAACACATGAACAAACACACACGCACGCAGACAGACACACAGAAACACATACACTTGAGTCTATAAGCCAGAGATAGGTTTTTGATGAATAAGGGTACCAAGGGCTACAGGGAGAAGTCAGGAGATTGATGTTGAGAAACCTCTCAGCCTTTATTAAATGACATTCAGACTCGATGGGCCGAATGGCCTAATTCTGCTCCTTTTTTAAATACTCGTGTGGTGTTATGCTATCTGGTATTCTCTTTCTGGGACAGGACCAGAGAATGAGTCAGTGGCAATGTTGGACACGTTCAGAGGGCTGTATAGTCTATGTCTATTCATAATTATTCTGTCCATATGTTTCAAACAAAGGTGACAATTTGACGTTAGGTTAACACAGTTTTAAAATAGCGAGTCCTGCAATGAAATAAGGACGCTACTTTCCCTTTAGTGCTGTGCTATCTGTGGTGCCCTTTTCCTCAGGGAGAGTAAAGACACGATTGTCGACGATATTCAAGGCTGAGCTCGAGTGATCTTTGCTGGACAGGACAGTCAATGTTTATTGGGAACAGACTGGAGTCGGATGGTCAGACACACTCGGAGCAGACATTCGCATTCTGAATGGTGCAGCCGAATGATCAACTGCTGCTCCTATCCATGAAGTTAGCCTGCAGATGTAGCAAGTGTTTTGAAATTATGTTGTTTCTGGGAAAGTGTATCGGGTTTAGTCGTAGCAATGTATTACTGCATCTGGACAGCGAGACTGCAGATGCTGGAGGTCAGAGTCGAAACGTGTTGAACTGGAAACGCACAGCAGGCCAGGCAGCATCAGAGGAGCAGGAAATCCAATGTTTCAGGCATCAGCCCTTCATCAGGAATGTGCCCGAAACATGCCTCTCCTCCTCCCTGTACACAGATTCCTGGGATATGAAGAATTATCAGTTTTGAACCATACACGATTTTGGGAAAAATCAGCTGGATACATATTTTCTCTTGTTAGAGTGTTTAAAACTACGGAATACATTTATACATTTTAAGAATAAACTGTATTGATTGTTATGAATGCATAGGCGGGTACTGTACCTTTTAAAGAGAATGAACGTTGGCAAGTACTTAACAAGCACAGAGTGTGCAGAACAGTTTTTAAAAAAGTAACATTTGGTTGAAACAAATAACTGATCTGTGTATTATTGAATTTGAATTTTAATGATATGAAATGTTTTTAATGATATAATGAGACAATTTGATGTTTTGTGGTGTAAAAGCGCGCATTTTGAACAGTTATCCAGAGCAGCAAAGAGCACTAACAAATGCAGACTGCCTGTAGAATCGACAGGAAAATCGACGTTCTCTTTTTTTCTTCGAGTTAAAGAATAAACTGTGATTGTTTTCTATAAATAGTGGGATCTGGTCGTTCTTTGTCACTCACATTTTTACCGACTATGAATCGAGGTGATTTTTTTCTGTGTGTCTGATTAAAATTAGCAGAAGGGCTTCAAAGTTTGTGAGAAGATTTGTAGCTCGGTGCTCGTTGTTATGGTTCTGTTCGCCGAGCTGGGAATTTGTGTTGCAAACGTTTAGTCCCCTGTCTAGGTGCCGTCTCCGGAATTTATAGTGGTTTCTATCTGCCGCTTCCGGTTGTCAGTTCCAGCTGTCCGCTGTAGTGGCCGGTATATTGGGTCCAGGTCGATGTGCTTATTGATTGAATCTGTGGACGAGTGCCATGCCTCTCGGAATTCCGTGGCTGTTCTCTGTTTGGCATGTCCTATAATAGTAGTGTTGTCCCAGTTGAAATCATGTTGCTTGTCATCTGCGTGTGTGGCTACTAAGGATAGCTGGTCATGTCGTTTCGTGGCTAGTTGGTGTTCATGGATGCGGATCGTTAGCTGTCTTCCTGTTTGTCTTATGTAGTGTTTTGTGCAGTCCTTGCATGGGAATTGCAAAATCATTATAAATGCCGGAGGAAACATCACAGAAGCACTTCACAGGAGGCTTCCAAGCACTGAGGATGTCACCTAGACAGGGGACGAAACGTCTGCAACACAAATTCCCAGCTCAGCGAATAGAACCACAACGAAGGGCTTCACACTCTGTCATAAAATTGATTTTAACGCAGATGTAATGAAGACATCAACCGATTTCTTAAAATTATGCAGACATATGTAAACATACCATCAAATTATACAGCTGGGATTTTGTTTTTGTGTTGTTACTAAGGAAAGGCACAATGTACAACAGCAGTAATGATGCATTTGCATATAGCACCTTATCATCCATTCCAGAGAATGTTCAAGGAAATCACACATGGTCCTTTTTGGTGTTCAGTTGGCATTGTTGCATATTTTAACACAGGGTGGGAGAAAAATGTTACCTGCCTCAGAAGCAGTAGCCTAGTGCTTCGTCTCTCTCTCTCATGTTGTTCGGCCTGACAAGAGAAAAAAAAACTTGCGTCAGCTTTACCAATCGTGGAGGTTTCGTGATGAAAGATTCTTTGGTATCATTCCACTATCTGACGCAAAGCGAATTGAACCAAATCCAATTGTTCCAGGGAGATACTCTATTCCCAGCAGCTTGTGCGAGCGGAAGAACTTCAGAGGACAGAGTAACATTTGGGACACTCAGTCATCCTTCCATTTGTTAAGAGTTCAGCCATTATGAAACTCTGGAAAGCTTTCATTTTTCTGTTTTATCTTAAAATGTGTGTGTTCATGTGTGCTTGCAGGTGCATGTTTGTGTGTTTGTCACATTTTTCTTGAAGATGAGCCAAGCTTACAATTATATCATTGGCTTTATCACTAAACTTTGAAATTTGTTGTAACCAGTGGAGGAATGTGACTGCAAAAGGTATCAGTGACCCCGTAACATTGGTTGGAACACGAATGAGAAATTCTGAAAGAGCTGTACAAATGGGAATTCCCTTTCCCCAAATTTTGTAATGTTTGGGTGTTTGCATTTATTCAAAGTTGTATCTGTTAAATATTTGACAGACAAGTGAATGAAGGAAAATGGTGTCCCGACAGAAAAATGCTGCTAAGACCACAACCAGATCAACCACGGACTTAGTGCCTGGTACAGCAGTGACAGAGTGGCTAATGACCCACTCCTGCTTCTCACTCAAATGTTCCAATGTTCTATTTAGCCCCCTCACAGGAGCAGCTAGAGGCCACTTGCTCCAAATACATGGTCCACAGTAACATAGGATATAATTCAGTCCCTCCAGACTGATGCACACAGTTTGGGAAATCCAAGCTGGGTTCAAAGATGCCACTGATTTTTTTACGGAGTGTTTCCTCTCTGCAACTTGTGGTTCATTTGTTGGTCATGTCGTGGACCCAGATTCACTGTGAATACAGCCCACAGACATTACTCAGAGATGATACACAAAAGACTTTGCTCTCTCTGACTGCAACATTCAATGACAGAACATTCAGGAAAATTACAACCATTAACTTTCCAGTTACAGAATATGAGAACATAAGGAACAGGATCAGGTAATTCAGACAGTAAATCCTGCTGTGCCATTGTATACCATCATGGCTGATCCACTGTTGGCATTAACCCCATTCAATTCCCAATTCCTCACACACCTCACCTCAATGATTGAGGGCAAAAACCAATCTACCTCCTCTATAAATACTTTTAGTGATCTAGCTCCCTGAACTCTCTAGTCCAGATAGTTCCTGACATTCACTAGCCTTTGTGAGAAGAAAACACTCCCCACACAGACACAATAACCTATTGATATGTTCAATAGAGGTGAACACAGGAGCCCAGCTAAGAGTGACAGACCCTGATATCAGGCAGGAGTTGACTCAGGATGGTATCAAGGAACGCTGACTCAATTAAATTTAATGGGAATCAACGACAATATCTCCTCTGGTTTGCACCATCCATAGCACAAAGGAAGATGTTCGTGGTTTGTGGATATCAATCCTTTCACTCCCAGGACATCCCTTCAGGAGATCTTCAGGGTAGCTTCCTTCGCACAAACATCTCCGGCAGCTGCATCAATGTCTTTCCTCCACCATAAGATCAGAAGTTGTGATGGTCACTGAAGATCAGACAATTTTCAGAACATTTTGTCTCCTGTCAGCTCCTGAACCAGGCTGTATCCATGAGCAGCATGACCCGGACAACATTCATGCTTGTGCAATTAAGGTGCCGTTAACATTCATGTTACAGCACGGCCAGACACTGCATATTTCCACAGTTAAAAGAGGAGCTCATTCAGCATCTCAAGCTGGTTGCACATGGATATGAGGAAGTAATTCAGGCCATCGAAATGAATGAACAAGAAGAGGGACAAACAATTCAACCCTTCTGATTGTTTCACAGGAAAAGAAGCAGTCTGGTCAGTGTATCTAACTGCTAAACAGGAAGGTGCAAAGTCCAATCAGACCCTTATACGTGTTCCATGTGACCAGGACGAGAACATTCAGCCCCTCAAGGGCTTATGCAGGAACAGGAGGATGTAATTGATGCTCCAACGTGACAAACCAATGGAGCAGAGACTACACACACAGACGGCTCCATGATGTTCCTCGTGGCCCCATTGCATGTGGAACGCGTGCTATTTTAACATGGTTTCCTGGTAGTGAGGAGAGAAGCTAAATATTTTGTTCCAAGTCTCAAGGAGGCATCTTCCACCTCCGAGAACACAGACCCATGTTCTCCACCAAGGACAGAAGCTGTTGGTAATAGTTAACTGTGTTAGAGTGAAGATATTGTGGCTGTGGTCGGGATTGTGGATAACATGACGTTCAGTGCAGAATCACACACACCGAATGCACTGTATTAATGTCGGGCGATTGTCTGCAACCTGTCTCTGTCAATCGACATGGAGAGTGGGGCTGAAGTAGGGGAAACGTTCTCAGAGGCATTTAAACTGTCGAGAATTATAACCCGAGTAAAAAAAACCAAACAATGGAATTTATCACGTTCTTAATGTCTGTTTAGAACATAATGAGTGATTGTCCATTCCCCTAAAGTTTCACCTCTTATTCTCTCAAAGCGCTAGAGATTAGTCTTCACTCACTCCTCATGGTACCATGATCCCAATGATTAGTCTATTGACACTCTTTCATGCTCTCTCTGTGACGAGGAGATCGTTCCTTATAAAGGAGAGAAAATCTGCCCACAATACCCGAAATACTGCCTCAACAACACTCTCAGATATGATCACAATAATTCCATTCCCTCACTTTGCCGTCTCTGTTTCTTTCCTGTGGTGTGAAAAAACCATTCCTTCTCTATGCCCTGAGACTGAGGTAAAATTTACAAGTTCCTTCTATCTGTACATCAACATCAATAAAGACAACACCAGAGATGGAGATGAACATCACTCTTGTGGAGAACTTCAAAGATATAGAATACACCTAAAACAAGGTATGGTCACCTACCTGAATGGAAATGCGCTGTAGGAGTATGGTAAACGGGCAGAGGAAGGAGCTATCTTTCCATTTGTTCTTCCCTCACGGGATGTATGCAGCCCTAGTCAGGCCAGCATTTTATACTGATCTAAAACTGAGTGGCTGTTTCAGCTGTTCCCAGGACAGTTAACTGTCAAC
>NW_025210344.1:0-2749 GCF_004010195.1 Chiloscyllium plagiosum
TACGCAGACATGGGGAGAATGTGCAAACTCCACGCAGACAGTTGCTCAAGGTGGAAATTGAACCCGGGTGGCAGGTGCTGTGAGGTAGCAGTGCTCACCATTCCGCCACCTTGCCTCTCTTCAACATCGGAAGAGGAAGAATGGAGAAAATATAAAAGAAAAGCATGAGGGAAGAGGATTCTTTGGGGAGCTGATGAGCCAAATTGCCTCCTTTTACACAATAAAAGTTCTGTGGTCACTTAATTCTGAGCCAAATAAGGGAAAATCAGAGCAGGTGAAGGAAAGTTTGGTAAAGAGGGCAAATTGAAGAAGTGTCTCAGTGAGTAAAAGTGAATGACAGATGGTTGAGGTTTAGGAATAGAATTCCAAATCTCATGATTTTGCACGGCCCCCAACATTACAGCAGTTAACAATGGGAATGCTCAAGAGATTGAAACTGGATGAGTCAGAAATAAACAACATTGATACAGCTGAAGGGGACGCTGGTTAATGATACCACAGTTAGTGTTTATTTCATTCCAGACACACAAGTCAGGGAGCACATCCTTACTGTATCGATCCTACTGAGCTCTTTAAAAGTTTTATTCATTTCAAGTGTTTCATGTTTAGATACGCTCAAGAAGACAGCTTCATTCTCATCAATCTCTCTTGAGAGGGCAATGCTGCTGTTAGAAATCAATTCATTGGCTGCTTCATGGATTGGAAGTGGCGACTGAGACTGTCAATTTACTCTATGCTGTATTGTCAGGTTGCCAGCCATGTCAAGTGTTTTCAAAGAAAAAAAAAACACATTTGGGAAATGAATGTCAGTTGAGGGGCACCCTCTTTCAATACGATCTATTCATAGTTGTTGGAACTGACTTATCTGATTTTAACCAAGTGGTCAAAGAATTATAACTGTCATAGAAGCTGGTATCATGGGTCAAGAAGTGTAAGTAATGGAGGAGGTGTCAGTTCTCCTGGTTAAGTGCACAAAGTTGTTTAAAATGTTGCTGACATACTTTCAGCATCATGATGACAGTAGGACACATAACTGAGATCATTGCATTGTTCAAGTTTTCCACGTTCAGAGAACTAAAGGGAAAACTGGAGCTGGGCGTTGTGGGATGAGCTAGGAGTCAGAGGGACAAAAAAAACAAAAGTTGCGATTGATAAAAAAAACTTCGTCCCACTAAGACTCTGTCCTGCAGTTTTGTCTTTGCTTCTCCAAAGCCTGGGAAATTCACTTCCTCTCAGTGATCCAGCCTCTTTTCCAGCTTCTTCCCATTCCCTAGGAGACACTAAAGCATAGCTACTGCTTTAAGTTGCTCATTTGAGCCATTGGAGCATGTGCAGAGGCTGCCTGTTTATAGGAACACTGTCCTTCACTGCTGTTCTCATTTGAAGGGATAGAAACAATGTGTGAGACAGACTGATGTCAACCTTGAGAGCAGAGAAATCAGATCCTGATCAGAAACGAATAATAGAGTAAATTACGAACTGTTCTCAATTCCTCCTGCAATATTATTTCAATAAGGACAGAAATAAACTTGTTTTACAGCCAAAGGATTCACGGATGGGAAATTCACACTTGAAAGCGATATGAGAGCCACCCAATTCCACAGGTACTGATCATTATGGGTAATATGGAAGGGAAATCAGCATTCCCAGCCCAGAGAAACCATTCCCATGTTGTGCGCATGGTTGAGGATTTAACTGGTCATGTGATCTGGGAAGACACCATGATTACAGGACCAGCGTGAGGCTGTGTAAATGTGGGGAAGGAGGGAAGGAATTCACCTACCCCTCCCAGTGGGACACTCACCAACACAGTCACACTGCGGAGAGGCTGCTCACCTGCCTCGCGTATGGGAAAGGGTTTACTCGATCTTGCAATCTGCTGAGGCACCAGAGAGGGCACAGAGGATTGAGACCCTTCACCTGCTCCATGTGTGAGAAAGGATTCATTCAAATCTCTCATCTGCAAAGACATCAGTGCATTCCCACTGGGAAGAGGCCATTCACCTGTTCAGTGTGTGGGCAAGGGTTTACTCAGTCCTCTGACCAGCTGAAACACCAGAGAACTCACTCTGGGATAAAAGGCCATTCACTTGCTCCCAGTGTGGGATGAGACACACTCAAATTCCGCAGCTGCTGAGACCCCAGTGAGCCCACACAGGGGGAGAGGCCATTCAGATGCTCAGTGTGAGAGAAGGGATTCAGTGATTCATCCCTCCCCAGAGACACCAGTGAGCCCGCACAGGGGAGAGGCCATTCAAACGCTCAATGTGCAAGAAGGGATTCAGTGATTCATCCGGCCTGCTGAGACTACAGCGAGACCACACTAGGTAGGAGCTGTTTACCTCTCTGTGCAACAAGGGATTTGCTGCATCTTCAACAGGACGGAGAGACCAGTGAGTGCACACAGGGAAGTGGTCATCCCCCTTCTCCGTGTGGGGTAGAGTTCACACTTCACTGCAGGACTCTGATTCTGCACTTACTGTTCATCAGAGTCAGGACTGGACCTTGTACATGACGACACTGTTGGAGTATTGATGTGTGGCTGTTAATCACATTAACTGGGCTGGAGTTGACTGAATTTATATTGCCACTTTCTGAACCTCGGGATGTCTCTCTGGGCATAAGTCTCCACAAACAGCAATGTGACAATGAGCAGGGATCATCTGTTTTGATTTAAATTGTGATTGTAGCACTGCTGCTTCACAGCACCAGGTACAAGGTTGGAGTCCAGCCTTGGTCAACGGCCTGT
>NW_025210344.1:4531-13582 GCF_004010195.1 Chiloscyllium plagiosum
GAGGGAGAGTGTTGCAGGATTTTGGCCCAGTGATTCTCCATCTTTGGTTCTTCAAATGCTGGTTAGCTTTATCACGATCGGCACATGATGTTGATATTTCAGTCTGCAAATCTTCACCATCTAGCACCCTGTATAAAGGAATATGTACAGATTAGAAATTCAGGGCAGACAATTCTCGTTTCTCTGGAATATCTTTTCCCCTTTCTTCCCCCAAAGCTGTAACCCTCCAGCCCACTTACTCTCTCCCACCATTCTGACTCTACTATCCCCTAATGTACACCCTCCCCATTCTCACGGGAGTTGCCGATAACCCTTCAGTTGCTGCAAGTCAATAATGTAACAGCAGAATGAAACAAAAGGAAACAGAAAGGGAGGTGGCAGATCCTGGACAGAAGAGGAACCTTCAGTCTGTGAGAATGGGTCAGATCCTTCTTTGTTTCCCATTAGTTGATTCGCAGCATTACAATGAATTGGGGATGGAGAGTGGTCCGACATGGATGTGGTGACACTTTGACCCCCCAACAGATCAATGCTATAAGCAGATGCATTCTTCCTCCAGCCAATCACAGTGTGAAATACTTTCCACAAAATATACTTACCCAAAGTACATGCTCCAAAACCCGCTCACATTCTATACATATACAGTGCCGGGTTTCCCCACACACGTGTGGTCCCTGCTTCAGGGATTGTGGGAGTTGTAGTCCCCATGAAGCCCTGTCTCTGGAAAGAAAATGAAAAGTGTGGACTGGAGGGTGTTGTGTATAGGATCCCCATTTAGACACACAGAAAATATGGACTGTCACTGCGTTTTACTGCGACATCTGCTTCCACAACCTGATTTTCTGATGTAGGAATATAGATTCAGCCAACTGGGGCATGGGGTGGTTAATAGGAGATGATTTTAAGCAGAGGTGGCTCAATGGTTAGCATTGCTGACTTACAGCGTCAGGGACCTGGATTTGATTCCAGCCTTAGGCGACTGTGTGGAGTTTACACGTTCTCCTCGTGTCTGTGCGAGTTTCCTCCAGGTGCTCCAGTTTCATTTCACAGTCAAAAGATGTGCAGGTTAAGTGGATTGGCTATGCTAAATTCCCACAGTGTCCATGCCTGTGCAGGTTAAGCTATTAACCATGGGAAATACAGGGAATGGGTGAGTCTGAATGGGATGCTCATTATCAGGTTGGTGTGGACTCCATGGATGAATACCCTATTTCTGCACTGTAGGGATTCTATTCTATTCTCATGAAGAAAAATGTACTTATCTCAACGTGCTGTGAATCTGTGGAATTCCCTGTTCAAAATGTGGTGGATGCCAGGACAATGAACAAATTTACTGAAGAGATACAGATGTTGAATTTGCAATGAATTGAAGGGCGAGGTGAGCTCAATCATCACCATATTAAATGGTGGAGCTGGTTCGAAGGGCTACATTGCCACTCCTGTGCCCAGGGCTTATGTTCTTACGGTAATAACTGGAAAGCTGAATCCAAAACTCACCACCTTCACCAAAGGAGATTTTTGGAAAAAGCAGGATAGTCAGGTGGATTAGCGTTCCAAACTTAGATAGTGAGGAAGTATGTGGGCGATAATGATTTTGCAATTTTAAACTGAGGTGAGTTAGAAATCACACAACAACAGGTTATAGTCCAACAGGTTTAATTGGTTCATGATGAAGGAGCGACACTCCGAAAGCTAGTGTGCTTCCAATTAAACCTGTTGGACTATACCTGGCGTTGTGTGATTTTTAAAATTTTGTACACCCCAGTCCAACACCGGCATTTCCAAATCATGTAAACTGAGGGGAGATATTGATTTATGGTTTTAGGCTGTGTAGTACATTCACACCGTCCAGAATACTCTGTTGTGAATATCTATCCTGTAATTTATCACAAAGCGAAGGTCTCTGACAATGAAAACCAAAACACCCAGGTAACATCGCCTCACCTTGTAATCCGATAAAAGACTTGGTTGAATTTAGAATACAGAAGGAAAGCGGGAAGATTAAATCCAATCCCAAGATCTTGTGCTTAAACAAAGGAGACCGACAATAGGATGAGGCAGGAGTTGGCTAATGTAGACTGGAAGCAAAGACTTTAGGGAGGGACAGTTGACAGACAGTGGAGGAATATCAAAGAATTTTTCTAACTGCTCAGCAAAAGTATCTATCAGTGAAAAGGAAGGACTGTAGGAAAAGGAATAATCTGCCATGGGTGGCTAAGGAAATAAGGGAGTCTATCAAATTGAAATAAAAAGCATACAAATTGGCAAAGACCAAGGAGAGACTAGGAGATTAGAAAAACTTTAAAGATCCACAGAAAGCTAGATGGGATTGAGTAGCTATCACCAGGGCCAGAATAGCAGTTTACACTGCTAGAGGGGAACGTATTATGTGGGGAACATATGGCCTCTGTAATTGTTGAAGCACTACTGAAACTGAAGTGCCTGTCAGATACCTGACTGAGCCGCAGGGATGTGGGGGAGGGGTATGTGATTTAACCACAAAGTGTTGAGCTGAACGCGACTTTTTAACTGCCGTTGCCTTGCAGATAATATTGAGCGACAGCCTCCACTCAAAACCACAAACCACAAAGGTATAAGAATGGGAGCGGCACATCGGACAGGCGGGGAGTTACCTGATGCTGCCTGGAGGTGTTTTGCATGTACACTATCCAGGCAACTGCCATGTTTCATCAATAAAGACTCAAAGAAGACCTCTCAGAGTTCTGTGCCTAGTTATACCTATCCAGCAGGGTTCAGCAATATGAGTACACAGCAGTCAATCTTCACAGTGGAGGATACGAAGAACATGCCTTAATTGATAAGGAGACTGAGGAAGGTGAGGACCAAGAAACAACCATCATCACAAAAGCGTTAGAGCTGGGAAAGCTAATGGAGCTAAAGGTAGACAAGTCTCCTTGTTCAGATGAAATACATCCCAGGGTGCTACTAGAGATAGCAGGAGAAATAGTAAATATACTTGGAGTCAGAGCATCCTATCGCAGAGACTGGCCCTTTGGCCCAAACTGGCCCATGCCGACCAGGATGTCCATCAACGCGAACCCCATTTCCCTGCACTTGGCCCATCTGCTTCTGAACCTTTGCTATCCATGTGTTTGTCCAAATGTCTTTCATATGTTGTTAATGTGCCCACCTCAACCACTTCCACTGGCAGCTCAGTCCGGAAACATACCACCCTCTGTGTAAAACAGTTGCCACTCAGGTTCCCTTTCATTCTTTCTACTATAACCTTAAACTGATGCCCTCCAGTCCTTGATTCCCTGGGCAAAAGACTGAGTGCATTCACCTTACCCAGGCCTCTCATGGTCTTATAGACTTCGAGAAAACATCCCCCCTCTGTTTCCTCTGCTCTAAACAACAACAAAAATCTTCATTTCTCCAACCTCTCCCTACAACTCAGACTCCTGAGCCCTGGCAAAAATCCTTGTAAATTTCTCCTGCACTTTTTCCAGTTGAATAACTGAATCCTACATTACATTCATCACATTTCCAGTATTTCCCCACGGCGCTGGAACTGACGTGACAACGCCAATGGATTACAAGCCATGATCGATAATTAACTCCTTTACAACAATCCCGTTTTCATAGTTTGTTCCATGCTGCAGGTATCCTTGTGTCTTTCTGGTTGTTTGGTTAATTAAAACCTTGTCCTCACACTGACATTTGAAATATTCACCCACGGACAGAATACACACCTTTCCTTCCACATGAAAAGGCCAATGATATTCAGATCGGCACAGATCAAGTAACTATCAAAACTGAACATGAAGTTCAATTTGAATTTCTCATCCGCAAATCCACCATTTCAGTACCGTACAGAGAAAACAAGATGCCATCGTTAATACCGGATGGATCTTTATAAGACAATGATAGCATTAAATTGTAGTTTCCTTGTTGCCCCAAAGCTTTAAATCTCAGTCTCACAATTTCTCTCTCTTGTGAACTGAAGACCAAACCAATCTCCTCACTCCTTTCCTCCACACCCAGTTCTCACACTCTCTCTCCTCTCCTTAAATTCAGCTTCCTAGCTCCTGCCTGCAGACTAAGAACCAAAAAAACGGGGTGGCATGATGGCACTGCTGCCCCACAGCACTAGGGTCTCAGGTTCGATTCCAGCCTTGGTTCCTAGCTCCTGCCGGCAGACTAAGAACCAAAAAAACGGGGTGGCATGATGGCACTGCTGCCCACAGCACTAGGGTCCCAGGTTCGATTCCAGCCTTGGGTGACTGTCTGTATGGAGTTTGCACATTCTCTCCATGTCTGCGTGGGTTTCCTCCGGTTTCCTCCTACAATCCAAAATGCGCAGGTCAAGTGAATCGGCCATGGGAAATGGGTCTGGGTGGGTTAAAATCTTTGAGGAGAAAGTGAGGTCTGCAGATGCTGGAGATCAGAGCTGAAAATGTGGCAACACATTTTCAGCTCTGGGTGGGTTACTCTTCCGACGGTCGGTGTAGACTGGTTGGGCCGAAGGGCCTTTTTACACACTGTAGGAAATCTAATCTAATCAAGTCTATTACTCTGAGTCAGAGCCTACTGGGTGTTGGTGAATCCTCCTCCCACCTCCCAGTGTTTCCTTCCTGGTCAGACCCAAACTGACTTTTTTCCCCAATCTGGAATCTCTTATTTATTTTCCCCACACCGACCCTCTGATAAGAACCATCCTGCACACACCGGCCAAATCATATCTGGTTGAACTAAAGTGAACCAAATTAGAACTTTAATTGCAGGCCCATCCTTGTTCCTTTCCAAAACATTCCTGAATCTTCATACGAGTTCGGATAACTTTCTGCAAAATGCTCCCCCCACTGATACGCTGACTACTTGTCACGATACCAGGCTGGGACCATTCCCCTGGGTCCTGTTCTCAGAGGGAGGACGGGAGGAACCTGCCAATGACAGATTAATCCCACACATCCACAGCCTCCCTCCCTGGCACTGACCCATACTGCACATATGCCAACAATTGGCCAGAACTGCGCCCGTGCATTGGTCTCCCCTCCTACAGAGCATGCTCCAGATCACAAAGGAGCCTGGGTGATTGACAGCAGTTGCTGCCCAATAGGGTGGAGGGGGCGAGGCTGGAGGACTGGAGTACTGGGACAATGGGATGGTAACCAATGAATGAATGTGGAGGACACTGGGGAATGGACAGGTTAGTGAGGGACAGGGGCAGTGCAGCAGCAGGAGGGGATCCTGGACAAACTGAGCAATGGGAGAGTCTGACAGGAGAGAAACTACAGGAAGATGCTGTTTCGAGGCTCAGGGAGGGACAGTTGGGAGCTTGGGCATGTTTTCCAATCAGCCTCTTCAAAGATGCTGTTACTCAACTTTGAACCCAAACCTCGTGGTTCAGAGGTAAGGACACTACCATCATTTCCTGGTGGGCTAGTGGAATGAAGGGAATATTTTCTCAATCTCACTCACATGGAAACTCTATGAGCCCCTCCCACTTACTGTCTATGGTTGGGATGGAGGAGACAGAGCAGACGGAAGGGATTGCCTTTCAAAAGGAACTAACTGGTATTGGTGTTATTAACAAGATTCAATACACTAACACAAAGCTGGTGTACATGAACTTTATCCAGAATATTAACACCAATAATTGGGTGACGCAGACCCCAATGTACAGAGTTAAGTCGTGGATATTAATAACGGCTTTGTGCTTGAGAAATCACCTCTCATCAACCTGAGTCAATTTTTTGAAGAAGTAACAAAGAGGATTGATGAGGGCAAAGCGGTGGAAACGATCTGCATGGACTTCAGTAAGGTGTTCAACAAGGTGTCCCATGGGAGACTGGTTAGCAAGGTTAGATCTCACAGAAGATAGAGGGAACTAGCCATTTGGATACAAAACTGGCTCAAAGGTAGAAGATGGAGGGTGGTGGTGAAAGGTTGCTTTTCAGATTGGAGACCTGTGACCAGTGGGGTGTCACAAAGTATTGGTGCTGGATCCACTAATTTTCATCATTTATATTAGCAGGGTGTATACACTTAATGGTAAGGTCCTCGGGAGTGCTCCTGAACAAAGAGACCTTGGAGTGCAGATTCATAGCTCCTTGAAAGCAGAATCGCCGGTAGATAGGATAGTGAAGAAGGTGTTTAGTATGCTTTCCTTTCTTGGTCAGAGTACCGAGTATAGGAGTTGGGAGGTCATATTGCGGCTGTACAGGGACATTGGTTAGGTCACGCTTGGAATATTGCATGCAATTCTGGTCTCCTTTCTATCAAAACAATATTGTGAAACTTGAAAGGGGTCAAAAAGTATTACAAGCACGTTGCTCGGGTTGGAGGATTTGAGCTACAGGGAGAGGATGAATACACTGTTTTCCTTGGAGCATTAGATGCTGATGGGTGACCTTAGAGGTTTCTTAAATCAGTAGGGGCATGGATAGAGTAAATACACAGGTCTTTTCCCTGTGTTGGGGAGGAGGCACGAGGGGTGTGGGAGACCAAGGCGGGGGGAGAAACTGAGAGACGAGGAAGACAGTTATTTTACAGATCTGCAATACAACCCTGTTCTTGTTTTCTCCCTGTCCCCTTCAATCCCTCTGAAGGGCTCAGAACAAGTGCATAGTCCCTGGAAAGTAGAGCTTCAGGGTGGTCAAGTGCTGGAGGTTGCATTTGGGACGCTGACCTTTATTGGTCTGTGCACTTACCAATAAATGGACCTGGGTTCAATTCCACTGTCCTTGATTCATGTCTGTGGCCAAAGACGCGCCTGTCTCTGACCCTGACTACTTGATCCCCTGTCACTATAGCTCTGCCATTCTCCTTCCTCCAGTTCTGGGCAGCAGAGCTATCTGTGGTGTCATGTACCTGGCTGTTGATTTCCCCTGAGAGTCCACCCCACCTGTTCCCCCCTTATAGAATCCCAAGCGGTGGACAATTTCTGTTCGAGAAGGGGAATGATCACTGGGGAGTCCTGCACTTCCTTCCTGAGCCTTTAACTTGATCTGATGGTCACCCATTCCCTTTCTGCCTGTGTAACCCTCACCTGCAGTGTGACTAACTCACTCACCATGCTGTCCATAACATTCTCTCACTGCTCCACAGTGAGTCCACTCTCAGCTCCAGGTCTGAAAAGCAGTTTCTCAGTAGCTACAGGTGGGCACACTGCCTGCACACATAGCCGTCAAGGACACTGGAAGCATCCCTTATGTCCCACATTGTACAAGAGGAGCACACCACGGGTCTGAGGGCTCCTGCAACAACATCTCACTACATTCATCTAGTTATTCCCATTAAGAGAATTTAAATGAGTGAGCAACCGTCCTTCACTTCAAACATGCCCATTATAATAAAAAGAGCTTTACTTAAGCTGATATGTCGTACTTTTAATCCTTAAATACTCCGCAGGTATCACTGACAAATTGGCTATTCCCATTGGGACTGTGAATTTCTGAATGGCCTGAAGTAAAACGGAGTTTCAGCTTCACCTTCTCCCTGTCTCATCTCACTCTGTTTACATCCAAGTCCAAAACACTCTCATTGATCCAAGCAGCCCTCACAGTGCAGCCCTGTCATTTTCATTGTCTGCTCACACCTACACTGCCCTCAGCCTCCTGTACTGTTCCAATGCATCTCAATGGGAGCTCAGGACCAGCATCTCATCTGTCAATTCAGCCCTTTGTCCCCCCAGAGTCAAAATGGACTTCAGCAGTTTCTGAATGAACAGACAGTTGTCAGAATCTGGAACATCCCACCCGAAATGGTGCCGGAATTTGAGTCCACAAGGAATTTCAATGAGATATTTGCAGGGAATTGGAAGTAGGGGGTTTACAGGTTAACATCATAAAGTGGATGATTGGGACTAAATCTGACAGTTCCTGCAAAGAGACGAGGTGTAATATGGATAAATCTGCGCTCTCTCTCGGGCCAATACCTCCTTCTACAACTTCAGGGCCAAGAATTAAACACATACCCAAAGGGTGATCCAACCATAAACTTGAACATCGTTCTGCTTTTGGCTTGACAAAAATATTGAAGATACTTTCCCACAGACAGAACAGACAAATCTTTCTCCTTTCACAGTTAAGTCCCAATGATATTCAGATCCTGATGATTCTGTGGACTGTAGAAACTTGCTTTTGAGATCCCAGTCTCAATTATTCTCAATTAATATCCTATAAAATGAATTCACAAAACAAAGCTCATAGTCAGTGTAAGATGAATAGTGAAGGCAAACACTTCTTTTGGTATGTATTGGATGCTCCTCTTCAAATCGCACCCGCTCCCACCCAGGAAGAGGACACGTGCATGCTCCTTGCTGTATCTTGGCCCCAGATAAAGATGAAGGCCATAACCCAGCACCTCTCACTTCTGAGGCCCAAGCCATCTTCCACTTTGCTGCAAACGTGGGACCAGGACTTTCTAATTCAGATTAAGGACCTGCACAGAGTGTAATTAAACCCTCCCAGTCGACACTGATACATTTCATCCGGTTTCTGCTGCCACTCTCCCCTTTCCCGTTTCCTCTTCCTGCACACACCAAGGGTCATCACGCGTCCGGTGACCCTTCCTCAGAACCGATGGCAGCTGGGAAAATTAGAATCCCCACAGGAAACAGGCCCTTCGGCCCAACGATTCCACACCAACTCAGACCCATTCCCCATCCCTATTACTCACCATTGTGTGGCCACAACACACTGCAGCACACCAGAACTGCAAAAAGAGGAAGAGGAACACCTATACAAGGTATTCGCCAAAAACGGATATCCTCGCAATTTCATCAACAGATGCCTGAGGGATAGACCACGGAATGAGGACCTGCCACAACCCAAAGGACTAGCCACACTACCATATATCAAGAACATCTCTGAACTGACAGCCAGACTACTGCGACCACTAGGACTCATAACAGCACACAAACCAACAGCCACACTCAGACAACAACTCACCAGAACGAAGGACCAGATACCAGCATGAGCAAAACTAATGTAGTGTACAAAATCACATGCAAGGACTGCACAAAACACTACATAGGACAAACAGGAAGACAGCTAACAATCCGCATACATGAACATCAACTAGCCA
>NW_025210344.1:14106-19056 GCF_004010195.1 Chiloscyllium plagiosum
GCCTTGCTGATCTTTGAGGGTCTCTATTTTCTCCCTAGTTAGCCTTTTGTTCTTCATGTATTCATAAAAGCCCTTTGGATTATCCTTAACCCTATTTGCCAAAGTTATCTCACGTCCCCTTTTTCCCCCTGATTTCCCTCTTAATTATACTCCTACTGCCTTTATACTCAAAGGACTTTTGGATTGGAATAAATGCAAAATATTACATCTTGATAAAACAAACGAAGGCAGCACTTACACTCATTAAAGGTAAGGCGTTGAGTAGTGATATGGAACAAAGGGACCGAGAGCTTCACGTCTTTGAAGTTTGTGTAACATGTAGACAGGGTGGTTAAGAAGGTGTTCAAGCACACTTACCTTCATTGTTCAGACCTTTGAGTATAGGAATTGAGACGTTATGTTGAGGTTGTACAGGATATTGGGGAGGCCTCTTCTGGAATTCTACACCCAGCTCTGGTTGTGCTGTTATAGGAAGGATATCATTAAATCGGAGCAGGTTCAGAAGAGATTTACTGGAATGTTAATGGGAATGGAGGGATTGTGTTATCAGGAGAGGCTGGGACTTTTTTCACTGGAGTGTAGGAGGTTGAGAGGTGACCTTAATAAAAGGTTTATGAAATTGTGAAGAGTGTAGATAAAGGTGAATGGCTGGGAGAGAGGGGAATTCAAAATTTGGGTGCATTCATTTTGAGAAGAGATGAGAAAGATTTGAGAAAAGACATTAGGGTATTAAAAAAAAAAAAATCAAACGTGTGGAATGAACTTCCAGAGGTAGTTGTGAATACAATTACAATATTTAAAATACATTCAGATAAGTACGTAAATAGGAAATATTTGGATGGATGTGGACTAAACGGAGGCAGGTACAATTTGTTCAGTTTGGAATTATGGTCAGCATGGACTGGTTGGACCACAGGGCCTGTTTCCTTGCTGTATAACATTAGGACTCTAATTCTCACTATCTCCAAATTCCTCCATCCTCACAACTCTCCCGATCACTGTCACCTCATCCAGCCTCACAACTCTTCCTTATTTACATAATTCCTCTCCAGCCACCGAACGCTGCCTGTCTCTAATCTCCTCCAGTTTCTCAAATCTCTGCTACATGTGCCTTTCTTTAATTCCAGCCTGAAGGATACCCTCATTCACTCCGATTGGTTGGAAGACAAACTGGTACTGGCTGTTTCTCCTATTGGCCTGCGCTGACATCAATCACCTGAGGCCCATTGTGAGGTGAGTGGTGGTATCCTCCCTCTCTGCCCTGGGATGAGCTTCATCATAAACAGTGAATGGGGCAGTATCACAGAGCATGGGGCTAGGGACTATTCAGCTCATTGGGGCTATACTCTCTCCCTCTAGAGATGCTGCAAATCTGTCCCAATGTCCCTCCCAATAGCCCATAGCTCCCCAAATCTTTGCTTAAAAAGTAAAATTCCAAATCTGTTTATGAATAACTGCTGAATCTGTGTCCAGCTGCCATTCAGACTGTTCCAGTTGCTCAGAATTTACTGAATAAAATAATGTTCACATATTCACCCTGCATTAGTTGCCAATTACTTGAAGATAGTTACTAAAATTGTGACGTTGTGAACCATTCCTCTCTCTCTCTGCAAATTAAATACCTTGGAAACTAATCTGCACCTGGTTGAAATCATTGCTTAACCTTCTCAGTTCCAAGGACAATTATCTATGCTGCTGCTAGCTCTCCACAAAAGAGGAACACATCTTATTTTCATTTATTAGTGTCAGAGATGTACAGCACAGAAACAGACCTTTGGTCCAATTGGTCCATGCCAACTAGGAATCCTAAACTAATGGAGTCCCGTTTGCCCAGCTATTGGTCCGTATCATTCGAAACCCTTCCTATTCATGTACCCAATCGGATGCCTTTTAAATGTTGTAATTCTATCAGCCTCCACTACTTCATCTGGCAGCTCATTCCACACATGCACCACGCTCAGCTTGAACACGTGGCCCCTTAGATCCCTTTTAAATTTTTGCCCTCTCAACTTAAGCCCATGTGCTCTTGTTTTGGACCCATCTAACCTGGGGGGAAAAGACTCCGGCTGTTCACCATATCCATGCCCCTCGTGATTTTATAAATCTCTGTAAAATCACCTCTCAGTCTTTGACTCTCCAGGCAAATTAACCCCAGCCGATTCAGCCTCTCCCTTTAGCTCAAATCCTCCAACCCTGACAAAATCGTTGTAAATCTTGTCTGAACTCTTTCAAGATTCACAACATCCTTCCCAGAACAGGGAATTTTGAACTTAAAACAGAATTCCTGAATGGCTTAATCAATGTCCTGTCCAGCCACAATATGACGTCCCAGCTTCTGTATTCAATGCATTGACCAATAAATATAAATGTACCAAACGCCACCTTCACTAGCCTTCCTACCTGCAACACCACTTTCAAGGAACAATGAAACTGCACACCATGGTTTCTTTGTTCAGCAACACTCCCAATGACCTTACCATTAAGTGCATACGTCCTGCCCTGATTTGCCTTTCCAAAATACAACAGCTAACATTTATCTAAATTGAACTCCATCTGCCATTCCTTGCTCCATTGGCCTATCTGATCAAGATCCTGTTGTATTCTGAACTAACCTTCTTCACAGTCCACTACACCTCCAATTTTTGTGTCTTCTGTAAACCTACTGACCATATCTCATATATTCACATCCAAGTCATTTATTTAAGGACCCCATATCCATTCCTGCAGCATACTGCTACTCACAGGCCTCCAGTCCACAAAGCAACCCTCCATCACCACCCTCTGCCGCCTACCTTTAAGCCAGTTTTGTATCCAAATGTCTGGTTCTCCTAACATTCAATGTTATCTAACCTTGCTAACCAGTCTGCTTTGTGGAACATCGTTCAGTGTATATAGACAACCTCCACAGTCTGCCTTAAAAAAAAAACTCAATCAAGTTAGAGAGAGAGAATTTCCCACACACAAAGCCACGTTGACTATCCCTAATCATTCCTCGTCTTTCCAAATACATGTAAATCCTATCCCTCAGAATCCCTTCCAACAACTTGGCTGCCACTGACATCAGGGTGACTGTCCTCTTGCTCCCTGGCCTTTCCTTACTACTTTTTGAAACAATGGCACACGTCTTCCAGCACCTGACCTGTCACAAACGATGATATAAATATCTCAGGGAGGGGCACTGCTATCACATTCCAGGCTTTCCACAAATTTCTGGGATACACCTTGCTACGATTTAAGACATCCAGTACCACCTCCTCTGTAATATGGACACTTTTCAAGTTATCACCATTATTTCTCCAAACTCTCCAGAACAGAATAGCATAGTATACCTCCTGTTGTTCCATCGATGGCCTTGTTGATCTTTAAGGGGCCCTGTTCTCTGCCTGGTTATTCTTTTATCCTTGATGTATTTGTAGAATCACTTTGGATTCTCCTTAAACCATTTCCTAGAGATATGTCATGTCCCCTTTTTGCTCTCCTGATTACCCTCGAGTATATTCCTGTAAAAACGTGATCCTGTACTCTCAATTCCTCTGCTTCTGCCATATCTGCTCCCAGGAGAAGCAGTTCCACTCCAGGACATCCCAGAAAGGTTTCCTATTTCAAGGACCACATCTCCCTTCCACATATTCAACAATGCCCTTCAATGCATATCCTCCACTTCCTGCACCTTCGCCTTTACACCACCCCTCCCACCACAAGAAGAATATAATCCACCGGTCCTCACTTGCCACCGCACTTGTCACCAGATACAGCGCATTAACCTCTGCTATTTCCGCTACCTCCAGTCAGACCCCACCACCAGGAATATATTTTCCTCCCCAGTCCTTTCTATGTTCCACAGAGACCATGGGAATTTTGGTGCTGATGTGCTGTCTTAAGTATACCTCAGTCACACACGCTGCCAAATGTCCTAGTGATATTTTCGCTAAACAGATAATCCAGATACCCAGATAACGTTCTGGAGCCCTGGGTGTGAATCCTGCCACGACAGATGGTGGAATGTGAATTCGATAAAAATTTGGAATTAGGAATCTATGAAAGACTATGAATCCATTGACGATTGTTGTGGAAAAAAAAACACATCAGATTCACTAATATCCTTCAGGGAAGGAATCTGCCATCCTTACCAGGTCTGGCCTACATGTGACTCCAGACCCACAGCAACGTGACTGCCCTTTGGGCCCAGCCAGTGACACCCTCATCCTGTGAATGAATAAAAAAGGTCAAGTCTTGTATACAACCATACTATTCATACAGATAAGTGATGTCTTTGTAAATTTGCTTCTCAATTCCCCGCTGACTATTGGGGAAGGGGTGAGGAGGGGTCAATAGTACAATCCCAGTAAGAAGATCATCCCTTATTTCTCAGTTCCACCTGTATAACTTGCCGCGATGTACTCCCAGGAATACCCTCTTGAAGCCCAGCTGTAATGTTATCCCTAATCAAAAATACCTCTTTCCCCTGCTCTGTTGCCCCCTTTCTATCTTTGCTATAGCATCTATACACCGGAACATTAAGCTGCTAGTCCTATCCATCCCTGAGTCATGCCTCTGTCATTGCTATAATATCCCAGTGCCATGTTCAAAACTATGCCCTGAGCTCATCTGCCCGACCTATCCGGCCTCCTGCATTAAAATAAATGCAGTGTAACTGCTCAGTCCTACCTCGTTCTCTGCCATGCCTTTGCCTGCCTTGACTGTTTGACGTCTGAACTGTACCAGCCTCAGACTTAGCTCTTTCCTCACTTTCTCTTTTGGTTTACCCACATTACTTCACTGTTTTAATGCCTCCTGAATAGCAAAAGCAACTCTTCCTTTCCAGTGCCGGGACAATCCATCCTTCTGATGGAGGTCAATTCTACCCCACAAGAGATTCCAAAGATCCAACAATGTGAACTCTTCTATTCCTATGTCATTGATACCAATAAACAACAGCCCCCCCCCCCC
>NW_025210345.1:0-19056 GCF_004010195.1 Chiloscyllium plagiosum
GGTGTGGACTCCTTGGGCTGAATGGCCTGCTTCTACACTGTAGGGATTCTAAAATAAAACTGAGAACTGCGAAGGCTGGAAATTTGAAACAGAAGTTGCTGGAGAAACTCAGCTGGTGTAGCAGCATCTGTGGAGAGAGAAACAGAGTTAACGTTTCGGGTCCAGTGACCTTTCATCCAATTCATGTTTAACCTGCTTAGCCATATTAGGGATATACTTTCCTTGGCCCATAAGTCCTGGAAGTGGGAGCTTTTCTGCAGGGACACGACCCACTATACATTGCCTGGTCCATCCACACAACTCACTAACATATAGTGGCCACGCATAAAACATGATCAAAAGAACGAAGGTAATGTTAGGCTTCATAACTTTCAAGTTAGAATATAAAGAGAAGGGCGTTTATTTACAGCTATACAAAGCCTGGCTAGACCACATAGAAAATACAATGCACCGTTTAGAATAGATTAGGTTCCCTACAGTGTGGAAACAGGCCTTTTGGCCCAACAAGTCCACACCGACCCTCCGAAGAGTAACCCACCCAGACCCATTCCCACCTAACACTATGGGCAACTTAGCATGGCCATTTCACCTGACCTGCACATCTTTGAACCGTGGGAGGAAACCGGAGCACACCCACACAGACACGGGGAGAATGTGCAAACTCCACACAGACAGTCGCCCGAGGTTGGATTTGAACCTAGGACCCTGGCACTGTGCGGTAGCAGTGCTATCCACTGAGCCACTGTGCCACCCTGTTGTGGGTACCACACTTTGGAAACTTGATATTGGCTTCAGAAGGGATATAGCACATCTTCTCCAGAATGTAACGAGGAATTTAATCAGGGTTAAATTATGAAGAGACATTCCACACAATAAGTTTATCTTCCTTGGAACTTTGCAGGTTACGAGGTGATTTGAATAAGGCTTCAAAGATGTGAAAGGAATTGCTTGAACAGATATTGAGAAACTATTTCCACTGGTGATAGAATCCAGGACAACGGGAGATAATGTTAATCAGAGCCACACCATTCAGGAGAGAAGTTTAGAAACAATTCCTCACACAAGTGGTAAGGCTGAGGAGCTCTCTCCCACGAAAAGCAGTTCATACTATCTCAGATAATCATTTTAAATCAGGGATTGATAGACGTTTGATCGAGAATGGTATTATTATGGCCACGGCAACTGGATCACGTAGGAGCAAATTACTGAAGATGCTGGAATCTGTACTGAAAACAACAAATGCTGAAGGTCCCAGCAGGTCAGACAGCCTTCCTGGAGAGAGAACAAGCTAATATTTTGAGTTGAGGTGACTCTTCCATTCGAGCTGAAGTGAAGTGTGGAGGGCGCAGTGTTTATACAATAGTTTGGGGGTGTGTGCTGGGGCGAAAGGGTGTTGATAGTTCAGATTAAGTGATAGGAGTGTAAGAATGGTGTGTCTACCTGGCCGACAGGGAAGGACACGCAGTCTCACTGGGGGGGGGGGGAGGGGGAGAGAAGGTGGCAGAGAATGTAACAAGTAAAGCTAAAAGAAAGGGAAAAAAGGGAGTTGGTTCCTAATTTGATGGTGTTGAACTCAATATGAAGACCAGAAGGCTGGAAAGTGCCTACTCTGAGGATGAGATGTTGTTCCTCCAGTTTGTGCTGTGATTCACGGGAGCACTGCAGCATGCCAAGGGCATGTGAGTAGGACACTGTGTTAAAATGGCCGTCTCCGGGAAGGTCGGGGTTATGCTTGCACACGGACTGGAGGTGTTCCGCAAAGCGGTCCCCCTCCCCAGTCTGTGTTTGGTTTCTCCAACGTACAGTAGGCCACACTGGGTGCAGCGAACACAAGATTGGAGGAGGTGCAATGAAATGCAACTCCAGCTGGAAAGACTGTTCAGGCCCTTGGAGGGTGAGCAGGGAGGAGGGGAAGGGGCAGGAGTTGTGGTTATATGGGAAGGTGCCATGGGAAAGGGGGGAGTGGGTGTTGGTGGTTGTGGAACTGGAGGGAGCAATCCATGCGAAATGCAGACAGGGGGAGTGAGGGGAAGATGTGTTTGGTGGTGGTTATGTTATTACACTAATAATCTGGAGGCCCAGACTATAGATTAGGCGGCATGAGCTCAAATCTCCCCACAGCAACTGAAGAACCTGAATTCAATGAATTAAATAAATCTGGAATTTAAAAAAAAATAGTTTCAGGAACGACGAATCACTGAATTTTCATTTCAAATCCCGTCCTACTCAGTCATGTCCCTCAGGGGAGGAGATCTGTTGGTCTCCACATGACCCCACACCCACAGCAATATGCTTACCTCTGAAACAGCTGAGTGAGTCACTCAGTCAGATCCCAGAAGATGGCTGCTCAGGATGAACAAAACATGGCTACTGGAACAAGTAACAGGACTGAGGCCTTTGCACTAAATATAAATGTGATTGACCAACAGAATTGCAGTTGCACTGAGCAGTCGTTCCTGACTCACGTAGTTTGTGCATATTAATCCTCAAATATCCCACAGCAGCACTCATTCTTTGGTCACATGGAAGGTATACATTCCCTCCTCGCTGAGCAAGAAGCACTCGATTTTGACACCCTCAACCTTCCCATGTTGCCAAGCAGTTGTCCCTCAGTGGGAAAGTACACACTCCACCCTCGTCCCTCCTCCACATCTCGCAATCTAGACATGCAGCCAACTGAGCAGAAAGCCTGAGGAAACGTAAGCTTCAGGTCTTCTTCCTGCCATTTCTCCATCATGCCTCCTCTTTTACCTCTCTGCTCCCTCCCACCTCACCCTCTTTCCTCCCTCTCCTCTCGACCCTGCTCTACCTCTTTACCAGTTCTAATCGCTTCCAACCTCTTCCGTCGGGCAGAAGTTACAAAAGCTTAAACAGATTTAAGAACAGCTACTTCCTCGCTGTTCTTGGACTTCTGAATGGGCCTCTCAAATTTTAAATTCCATGTTGCTCTCGCTCTCTGTGCACCTTCTCTGCAGCTGTAACATTGCATTCCTCGCTCTGTTCAATCACCCTCTGATCTTTGTTTGGACTGACCAGCCTGAACTGCATGCAAAAACAAAACCTTTCACTGTACCTAGGTATGTGTACCTAGGTACCACTGTACCACGGTGGGCGGCACGGTGGCCCAGTGGTTAGCACTGCTGCCTCACAGCGCCAGAGACCCGGGTTCAATTCCCGACTCAGGCAACTGACTGTGTGGAGTTTGCATGTTCTCCCCGTGTCTGCATGGGTTTCCCCCGGGTGCTCCGGTTTCCTCCCACTATTCCAAAGATGTGCAGGTCAGGTGAATTGGCCATGCTAAATTGCCCGTAGTGTTAGGTAAGTGGTAAATGTAGGGGGTATGGGGTGGGTTTCGCTTCGGCGGGTCGGTGTGGACTTGTTGGGCCGAAGGGCCTGTTTCCACACTGTAAGTAATCTAATCTAATCATAGAATCTGTACAGTGTGGAAACAGGCCCTTCGGCCCAACAAGTCCACACCAACCCTCCGAAGAGTATCCGACCCATTCCCCTACCTCATTACTTGTGTACAATAATAAATCAACTCAAATCCTCCCTGTTGTAGAAGGCAGTTTGTGCCTGAAAGGGTTCATTAACGTTATCGCGATGATAATAACATAAAGGCCTGTCCCTGGCAGGAACTAACCAGCTGTTGGCATGTTACCAGATGTTCTGTGTGAACTCAAGCCTTAAGTACAGCCTAACCATGGTCTCTCAGATGTCACATATGTAGCTCTTAAGGCTATGGAACAAGCCCACTCTGTTTATCGAGACTGATCTGCTGCCGAAGACTTGGCGTGAGTGCCCTTCCACGCTCGGTATCAGCAATGTTGATCAGTGCCAATCGGAGGATTGCTGGCAGCGAATTGACCCAAGGCACCTGAGCTGATTCGGGTGGGCCATATGGCATGGTAACACCATACCGGCATGTTATAGCCAGTGGACTATTAATACAGAGACCCAGGCAATGTTGTGGGGATCCAGGTTCGAATCCCATCACGGCAGATGGTGGAATTTCAATTCAATAAAAACCTGGAATTAAGAATCTAATGATGACCATTGCCTGGTTCACTAATGCCCTTTAGGGAAGGAAACTGCCATCCTTACCAGGTCTTGGCCTACACGTGACTCCAGACCCACAGCCAGCCTGCTTGGCTCTTAACTGCCCTCTGGGCAATGAGGGATGGGCAGTAAAGGCTAGCCAGTTCAGTGATCCCCACACTGTGAATGAATAGGAAACAAATGCATAAAGTGTGCTGGCAGTAAGAGAAACCAAAGATAAAGCACTCCCCCCTGCCCCCATCCCATCTTCTTCTCCGTCTGCCTCTCAATTCTGCCTCACCCCTCTCACCTTGCACTTCAACTGTCCTTCCAGCTCCCGTTTCCCCATCTTAGAACTAGAATGTAGTTTATTGTCATGTGTACTCAAGTACAGGACAAAGTGAGGGCTGCAGATGCTGGAGGTATCAGAGGCGAGAGTGTGGTGCTGGAAAAGCACAGCAGGCCAGGCAGCATTGGAGGAGCAGGAGAGTCGATGTTTCGGGCATAAGCCCTTCATCAGGAATGTGGGGGGGGGGGCAAGGGGGCTGAGAGATAAATGGGAGGGGGCTGGAGCAGGGGGGGAAGGTAACTGGGAAGATGATAGGTAGGTGAAGGTAGGGGTAGTGGTGATAGGTCGGAGGGGAGGGTGGAGTTGGAAACGTTCAAGAAGGTGGTGCTGGTTGGAGGATTGGATCTGGGATATGGTTGGGGGGAGGGGAAATGATGAGATGAGTGAAATCGACATTGATCCCGTGTGGTTGGAGTGTCCCAAGGCAGAAGATGAGGTGTTCTTCCTCTAGGTGTTGGGTGGCTAGGATTTGGCAGTGGAGGAGGCCCAGGAGTACAGGGTAAAGTGTACATTCTCTGATGCCATCTTAGGTACAAGGTACCTAGGTACAAAATCTTTGGTACAAAGTCAGGAAATAAAGTTAAAAGTTCAATGTTGTCCTTTTTAAGGGCTTAGCCACAGATCCAGTCTCTTTCATCCTGACACTGAGACCGTCACCAGCACGAAACAGTCCCTTCGCCTCTGCTCCAGAACCATTTGTCAGCGCCATCTTGGCTCTACTGACACAGCCACCGTGAGGCTGCGCTGGTCCGATCTCAGCAATGCAGCCGCCACTGAAGCTGCCAGGCCCTGGCCTGGGCCATGAGCCCAATCTCAGCTCCCCCACCCCCGCCACCACTGGGAACACAAACTGGACTCCCTGAACCACCATTGAGAACCATTGCCTCCGACCCGCTGGTCACCTTAATGCAGTCCAAGCCCTCCGCAAAAAGTAAGTATATGGTTAAATCTTGTTTTTTTTAAAAAAGAAAAGAAAGAAAGAAAGGGAAGAAAGAAAGAAAAAGAAAAGAAAAAGAAAAGAAAAGAAACGATTGGAACAGATGCCATCTTGACTGGCTTGAGGAAAGCCCACTGTTGGGCCTTGACGACCCACTGTGCACTGCAACACGGGTCACCCAGTGTCCTGTAAAACTGGATTGGAACAGTCCATGGACTCCCTTGTTAAGACTTGCATCTCATGAATGCAAATGGGACTCTGAAGGCAAGTGAGCACTGCCCATCACTGGCACCAAACAATAGCTCAGTCAGACACCATGTCTCTTGTGTGGGAAATGATTGCACGATGAGTCAGCTCTTCCAAAGGCAGCAAAGACCCCGTTGTAAGTGTCCCATCTGACGACAGACTTGAAAACAAGTTTTTTTTTGGAGGGGGGGGGGGGGGGAGCTTGACACTTTCCCAAGTATTGTGGCCTCAGGTTGGGCTTAGTATTTTTCTTGTTTGCCCCACAGCACCTAAATAGCTGTTTGGATCCTTTTCAAGGGCTTTGACACAATTTGTCCACGCATGGCGGAACACAGGGCTTTCAGAAAGTTAATTGGACATCAACGAAGAATACCATTGGAGGAAACGCAAACCTTGCTCCAGTATCTGTAACCAGCCAGAAAATGTAATCGCTTTCCCCAGCGTGGACAACGCTTCCAGGCATTCAGCCCAAACCCTTCTTATGCAGTGTGCGCGCTGAATAGCTATAGGCTAACAAGGAAACGACATCATCAGTGATGTCAGAGAATGTGCAATCACATGGTAATGACATCTGAACGTGGAAGGTTCTGGAAATAGTCCCCACCCCCATCCGCTTTCCGTAAAGACCGCTCCCTCTGCAACTACCTGGTCAGGTCCACGCCCCCCCCAACAACCCATCCTCCCGTCCTGGCACCTTCCCCTGCCACCGCAGGAATTGCAAAACCTGCGCCCACACCTCCTCCCTCACCTCTATCCAAGGCCCTAAAGGAGCCTTCCACATCCATCAAAGTTTCACCTGCTCCCGATGCGGTCTCCTCTACATTGGGGAGACTGGGTGCCTCCTAGCAGAGCGCTTCAGAGAAAATCTCCGGCATACCCGCGCCAATCAACCCCACTGCCCCGTGGCTGAACACTTTAACTCCCCCTCCCACTTTGCCGAGGACATGCAGGTCCTGGGCCTCCTTCACCGCCGCTCCCTAACCACCTGACACCAGGAGGAAGAACGCCTCATCTTCCGCCTCGGAACACTTCAACCCCAGGGCATCAATGTGGACTTCATTGTGTCGGAAACAAGGACAGTCCAAAGCGATTTGCTGAGGCGCACCTCTGGAACGCTCAAATCAACCTAAAGTCAGGCGGCCATGCGCATGTCAGCATCTCTCCTGCAACCTTTCCATTGCGATCAGGGATCACCAGTTTTTGCAAGCTGGAACAGCTGGCCGTCAGCAAGCTTATGAGCGAGGGAGTGTTTGATAGAGAGAGTGCAAAGGCCACCATGTACGCGTTGCTGACTCAAAGACTGTTTTGTGCGTTCGCAGATGTTGGTCAATGAACAGTAGGAGAATTTGAATTGGTGCAGGATTGAGGGTTTGTCCATTTGATTATTTGACTGTTTTGGGATGCTCGTTACGGAGCCAATGAGAAGAAATGTGCCATGAGACTGGAAGCAAAAGGCACAGCATCGCTGCAGAAGGAGGGTGAGATGCAATCCAAACCACCCTTGCGCCAGCAAGGAAAGGTGCAGAGCTTCACATTTATTCACTCGCCTCCATCACAGCTAAACAAAGGAGGGTGCGCGCAAGCAGTCCTGCACTTGCCGAAACCCGGGACCTTTAGATCTTCAGTCTAACGCTCTCCCAACTGAGCTATTTCGGCAGCTGCTGCCAGCTCAGCGCGCTCAGGCACTTTGCTCGCGGCCACATTCACTTGGGATTTGCCCAGCGTATTTGTTCCAAATCTCCTCACAACATCAACTTCTTCCGGCAAAATTTCCCACCCTGTTTTCTCGGCGGACAGTTCGCTTCGGCCGCTGCCTCTTTATACCGTCTATATCTACACTGTCGTTCATTCTGCACAATCATTTCTGAAGTTGACTGCTTGGCTCTGGTCAACTCGCTCGTCAAATGCACAACGAGGAACTGGTCCCTCCAGTCCTCGACAAGTTCCGCGTCGTGCTCCGTTCACCGTCAACATGTCTCGCCAGCTTCACCCCATCTCTCCTCTACCTCTCGAAATGCTGCACGTGATGCCATCCGTCTGCAAATGGTCAGTATCAGTCTAAGCTGCTTTGCAAGCAACCCGATGCACCGGACCAATTTGAACAAATCGCCTCTGCTCCGGCTTCAGTCCGTCCACTGTTAAAACCTTCAGTTATTACTCTGCAGGCTTGAGGATTCCCAAGTTCTCTGCAACCATCTCCAAAGCGGCATGCAAGTCACTGACTGTTTACCCGACCGAGTCTGTTTGTGAATACTTTTCCATCGTCATTCTGCACGATCATTTCTGAAGTGACCGCTTGTGTCGGAAACAAGGACAGTCCAAAGCGATTTGCTGAGGCGCACCTCTGGAACGCTCAAATCAACCTAAAGTCAGGCGGCCATGCGCATGTCAGCATCTCTCCTGCAACCTTTCCCTTGCGTTCAGGGATCACCAGTTTTTGCAAGCTGGAACAGCTGGCCGTCAGCAAGCTTATGAGCGAGGGAGTGTTTGATAGAGAGAGTGCAAAGGCCACCATGTACGCGTTGCTGACTCAAAGACTGTTTTGTGCGTTCGCAGATGTTGGTCAATGAACAGTAGGAGAATTTGAATTGGTGCAGGATTGAGGGTTTGTCCATTTGATTATTTGACTGTTTTGGGATGCTCGTTACGGAGCCAATGAGAAGAAATGTGCCATGAGACTGGAAGCAAAAGGCACAGCATCGCTGCAGAAGGAGGGTGAGATGCAATCCAAACCACCCTTGCGCCAGCAAGGAAAGGTGCAGAGCTTCACATTTATTCACTCGCCTCCATCACAGCTAAACAAAGGAGGGTGCGCGCAAGCAGTCCTGCACTTGCCGAAACCCGGGACCTTTAGATCTTCAGTCTAACGCTCTCCCAACTGTGCTATTTCGGCAGCTGCTGCCAGCTCCGCGCGCTCAGGCACTTTGCTCGCGGCCACATTCACTTGGGATTTGCCCAGCGTATTTGTTCCAAATCTCCTCACAACATCAACTTCTTCCGGCAAAATTTCCCACCCTGTTTTCTCGGCGGACAGTTCGCTTCGGCCGCTGCCTCTTTATACCGTCTATATCTACACTGTCGTTCATTCTGCACAATCATTTCTGAAGTTGACTGCTTGGCTCTGGTCAACTCGCTCGTCAAATGCACAACGAGGAACTGGTCCCTCCAGTCCTCGACAAGTTCCGCGTCGTGCTCCGTTCACCGTCAACATGTCTCGCCAGCTTCACCCCATCTCTCCTCTACCTCTCGAAATGCTGCACGTGATGCCATCCGTCTGCAAATGGTCAGTATCAGTCTAAGCTGCTTTGCAAGCAACCCGATGCACCGGACCAATTTGAACAAATCGCCTCTGCTCCGGCTTCAGTCCGTCCACTGTTAAAACCTTCAGTTATTACTCTGCAGGCTTGAGGATTCCCAAGTTCTCTGCAACCATCTCCAAAGCGGCATGCAAGTCACTGACTGTTTACCCGACCGAGTCTGTTTGTGAATACTTTTCCATCGTCATTCTGCACGATCATTTCTGAAGTGACCGCTTGTGTCGGAAACAAGGACAGTCCAAAGCGATTTGCTGAGGCGCACCTCTGGAACGCTCAAATCAACCTAAAGTCAGGCGGCCATGCGCATGTCAGCATCTCTCCTGCAACCTTTCCATTGCGATCAGGGATCACCAGTTTTTGCAAGCTGGAACAGCTGGCCGTCAGCAAGCTTATGAGCGAGGGAGTGTTTGATAGAGAGAGTGCAAAGGCCACCATGTACGCGTTGCTGACTCAAAGACTGTTTTGTGCGTTCGCAGATGTTGGTCAATGAACAGTAGGAGAATTTGAATTGGTGCAGGATTGAGGGTTTGTCCATTTGATTATTTGACTGTTTTGGGATGCTCGTTACGGAGCCAATGAGAAGAAATGTGCCATGAGACTGGAAGCAAAAGGCACAGCATCGCTGCAGAAGGAGGGTGAGATGCAATCCAAACCACCCTTGCGCCCGCAAGGAAAGGTGCAGAGCTTCACATTTATTCACTCGCCTCCATCACAGCTAAACAAAGGAGGGTGCGCGCAAGCAGTCCTGCACTTGCCGAAACCCGGGACCTTTAGATCTTCAGTCTAACGCTCTCCCAACTGAGCTATTTCGGCAGCTGCTGCCAGCTCAGCGCGCTCAGGCACTTTGCTCGCGGCCACATTCACTTGGGATTTGCCCAGCGTATTTGTTCCAAATCTCCTCACAACATCAACTTCTTCCGGCAAAATTTCCCACCCTGTTTTCTCGGCGGACAGTTCGCTTCGGCCGCTGCCTCTTTATACCGTCTATATCTACACTGTCGTTCATTCTGCACAATCATTTCTGAAGTTGACTGCTTGGCTCTGGTCAACTCGCTCGTCAAATGCACAACGAGGAACTGGTCCCTCCAGTCCTCGACAAGTTCCGCGTCGTGCTCCGTTCACCGTCAACATGTCTCGCCAGCTTCACCCCATCTCTCCTCTACCTCTCGAAATGCTGCACGTGTTGCCATCCGTCTGCAAATGGTCAGTATCAGTCTAAGCTGCTTTGCAAGCAACCCGATGCACCGGACCAATTTGAACAAATCGCCTCTGCTCCGGCTTCAGTCCGTCCACTGTTAAAACCTTCAGTTATTACTCTGCAGGCTTGTGGATTCCCAAGTTCTCTGCAACCATCTCCAAAGCGGCATGCAAGTCACTGACTGTTTACCCGACCGAGTCTGTTTGTGAATACTTTTCCATCGTCATTCTGCACGATCATTTCTGAAGTGACCGCTTGTGTCGGAAACAAGGACAGTCCAAAGCGATTTGCTGAGGCGCACCTCTGGAACGCTCAAATCAACCTAAAGTCAGGCGGCCATGCGCATGTCAGCATCTCTCCTGCAACCTTTCCATTGCGATCAGGGATCACCAGTTTTTGCAAGCTGGAACAGCTGGCCGTCAGCAAGCTTATGAGCGAGGGAGTGTTTGATAGAGAGAGTGCAAAGGCCACCATGTACGCGTTGCTGACTCAAAGACTGTTTTGTGCGTTCGCAGATGTTGGTCAATGAACAGTAGGAGAATTTGAATTGGTGCAGGATTGAGGGTTTGTCCATTTGATTATTTGACTGTTTTGGGATGCTCGTTACGGAGCCAATGAGAAGAAATGTGCCATGAGACTGGAAGCAAAAGGCACAGCATCGCTGCAGATGGAGGGTGAGATGCAATCCAAACCACCCTTGCGCCCGCAAGGAAAGGTGCAGAGCTTCACATTTATTCACTCGCCTCCATCACAGCTAAACAAAGGAGGGTGCGCGCAAGCAGTCCTGCACTTGCCGAAACCCGGGACCTTTAGATCTTCAGTCTAACGCTCTCCCAACTGAGCTATTTCGGCAGCTGCTGCCAGCTCAGCGCGCTCAGGCACTTTGCTCGCGGCCACATTCACTTGGGATTTGTCCAGCGTATTTGTTCCAAATCTCCTCACAACATCAACTTCTTCCGGCAAAATTTCCCACCCTGTTTTCTCGGCGGACAGTTCGCTTCGGCCGCTGCCTCTTTATACCGTCTATATCTACACTGTCGTTCATTCTGCACAATCATTTCTGAAGTTGACTGCTTGGCTCTGGTCAACTCGCTCGTCAAATGCACAACGAGGAACTGGTCCCTCCAGTCCTCGACAAGTTCCGCGTCGTGCTCCGTTCACCGTCAACATGTCTCGCCAGCTTCACCCCATCTCTCCTCTACCTCTCGAAATGCTGCACGTGTTGCCATCCGTCTGCAAATGGTCAGTATCAGTCTAAGCTGCTTTGCAAGCAACCCGATGCACCGGAACAATTTGAACAAATCGCCTCTGCTCCGGCTTCAGTCCGTCCACTGTTAAAACCTTCAGTTATTACTCTGCAGGCTTGTGGATTCCCAAGTTCTCTGCAACCATCTCCAAAGCGGCATGCAAGTCACTGACTGTTTACCCGACCGAGTCTGTTTGTGAATACTTTTCCATCGTCATTCTGCACGATCATTTCTGAAGTGACCGCTTGTGTCGGAAACAAGGACAGTCCAAAGCGATTTGCTGAGGCGCACCTCTGGAACGCTCAAATCAACCTAAAGTCAGGCGGCCATGCGCATGTCAGCATCTCTCCTGCAACCTTTCCATTGCGATCAGGGATCACCAGTTTTTGCAAGCTGGAACAGCTGGCCGTCAGCAAGCTTATGAGCGAGGGAGTGTTTGATAGAGAGAGTGCAAAGGCCACCATGTACGCGTTGCTGACTCAGAGACTGTTTTGTGCGTTCGCAGATGTTGGTCAATGAACAGTAGGAGAATTTGAATTGGTGCAGGATTGAGGGTTTGTCCATTTGATTATTTGACTGTTTTGGGATGCTCGTTACGGAGCCAATGAGAAGAAATGTGCCATGAGACTGGAAGCAAAAGGCACAGCATCGCTGCAGAAGGAGGGTGAGATGCAATCCAAACCACCCTTGCGCCCGCAAGGAAAGGTGCAGAGCTTCACATTTATTCACTCGCCTCCATCACAGCTAAACCAAGGAGGGAGCGCGCAAGCAGTCCTGCACTTGCCGAAACCCGGGACCTTTAGATCTTCAGTCTAACGCTCTCCCAACTGAGCTATTTCGGCAGCTGCTGCCAGCTCCGCGCGCTCAGGCACTTTGCTCGCGGCCACATTCACTTGGGATTTGCCCAGCGTATTTGTTCCAAATCTCCTCACAACATCAACTTCTTCCGGCAAAATTTCCCACCCTGTTTTCTCGGCGGACAGTTCGCTTCGGCCGCTGCCTCTTTATACCGTCTATATCTACACTGTCGTTCATTCTGCACAATCATTTCTGAAGTTGACTGCTTGGCTCTGGTCAACTCGCTCGTCAAATGCACAACGAGGAACTGGTCCCTCCAGTCCTCGACAAGTTCCGCGTCGTGCTCCGTTCACCGTCAACATGTCTCGCCAGCTTCACCCCATCTCTCCTCTACCTCTCGAAATGCTGCACGTGATGCCATCCGTCTGCAAATGGTCAGTATCAGTCTAAGCTGCTTTGCAAGCAACCCGATGCACCGGACCAATTTGAACAAATCGCCTCTGCTCCGGCTTCAGTCCGTCCACTGTTAAAACCTTCAGTTATTACTCTGCAGGCTTGAGGATTCCCAAGTTCTCTGCAACCATCTCCAAAGCGGCATGCAAGTCACTGACTGTTTACCCGACCGAGTCTGTTTGTGAATACTTTTCCATCGTCATTCTGCACGATCATTTCTGAAGTGACCGCTTGTGTCGAAAACAAGGACAGTCCAAAGCGATTTGCTGAGGCGCACCTCTGGAACGCTCAAATCAACCTAAAGTCAGGCGGCCATGCGCATGTCAGCATCTCTCCTGCAACCTTTCCATTGCGATCAGGGATCACCAGTTTTTGCAAGCTGGAACAGCTGGCCGTCAGCAAGCTTATGAGCGAGGGAGTGTTTGATAGAGAGAGTGCAAAGGCCACCATGTACGCGTTGCTGACTCAAAGACTGTTTTGTGCGTTCGCAGATGTTGGTCAATGAACAGTAGGAGAATTTGAATTGGTGCAGGATTGAGGGTTTGTCCATTTGATTATTTGACTGTTTTGGGATGCTCGTTACGGAGCCAATGAGAAGAAATGTGCCATGAGACTGGAAGCAAAAGGCACAGCATCGCTGCAGAAGGAGGGTGAGATGCAATCCAAACCACCCTTGCGCCAGCAAGGAAAGGTGCAGAGCTTCACATTTATTCACTCGCCTCCATCACAGCTAAACAAAGGAGGGTGCGCGCAAGCAGTCCTGCACTTGCCGAAACCCGGGACCTTTAGATCTTCAGTCTAACGCTCTCCCAACTGAGCTATTTCGGCAGCTGCTGCCAGCTCCGCGCGCTCAGGCACTTTGCTCGCGGCCACATTCACTTGGGATTTGCCCAGCGTATTTGTTCCAAATCTCCTCACAACATCAACTTCTTCCGGCAAAATTTCCCACCCTGTTTTCTCGGCGGACAGTTCGCTTCGGCCGCTGCCTCTTTATACCGTCTATATCTACACTGTCGTTCATTCTGCACAATCATTTCTGAAGTTGACTGCTTGGCTCTGGTCAACTCGCTCGTCAAATGCACAACGAGGAACTGGTCCCTCCAGTCCTCGACAAGTTCCGCGTCGTGCTCCGTTCACCGTCAACATGTCTCGCCAGCTTCACCCCATCTCTCCTCTACCTCTCGAAATGCTGCACGTGATGCCATCCGTCTGCAAATGGTCAGTATCAGTCTAAGCTGCTTTGCAAGCAACCCGATGCACCGGAACAATTTGAACAAATCGCCTCTGCTCCGGCTTCAGTCCGTCCACTGTTAAAACCTTCAGTTATTACTCTGCAGGCTTGTGGATTCCCAAGTTCTCTGCAACCATCTCCAAAGCGGCATGCAAGTCACTGACTGTTTACCCGACCGAGTCTGTTTGTGAATACTTTTCCATCGTCATTCTGCACGATCATTTCTGAAGTGACCGCTTGTGTCGAAAACAAGGACAGTCCAAAGCGATTTGCTGGGGCGCACCTCTGGAACGCTCAAATCAACCTAAAGTCAGGCGGCCATGCGCATGTCAGCATCTCTCCTGCAACCTTTCCATTGCGATCAGGGATCACCAGTTTTTGCAAGCTGGAACAGCTGGCCGTCAGCAAGCTTATGAGCGAGGGAGTGTTTGATAGAGAGAGTGCAAAGGCCACCATGTACGCGTTGCTGACTCAAAGACTGTTTTGTGCGTTCGCAGATGTTGGTCAATGAACAGTAGGAGAATTTGAATTGGTGCAGGATTGAGGGTTTGTCCATTTGATTATTTGACTGTTTTGGGATGCTCGTTACGGAGCCAATGAGAAGAAATGTGCCATGAGACTGGAAGCAAAAGGCACAGCATCGCTGCAGAAGGAGGGTGAGATGCAATCCAAACCACCCTTGCGCCCGCAAGGAAAGGTGCAGAGCTTCACATTTATTCACTCGCCTCCATCACAGCTAAACAAAGGAGGGTGCGCGCAAGCAGTCCTGCACTTGCCGAAACCCGGGACCTTTAGATCTTCAGTCTAACGCTCTCCCAACTGAGCTATTTCGGCAGCTGCTGCCAGCTCAGCGCGCTCAGGCACTTTGCTCGCGGCCACATTCACTTGGGATTTGCCCCGCGTATTTGTTCCAAATCTCCTCACAACATCAACTTCTTCCGGCAAAATTTCCCACCCTGTTTTCTCGGCGGACAGTTCGCTTCGGCCGCTGCCTCTTTATACCGTCTATATCTACACTGTCGTTCATTCTGCACAATCATTTCTGAAGTTGACTGCTTGGCTCTGGTCAACTCGCTCGTCAAATGCACAACGAGGGACTGGTCCCTCCAGTCCTCGACGAGTTCCGCGTCGTGCTCCGTTCACCGTCAACATGTCTCGCCAGCTTCACCCCATCTCTCCTCTACCTCTCGAAATGCTGCACGTGTTGCCATCCGTCTGCAAATGGTCAGTATCAGTCTAAGCTGCTTTGCAAGCAACCCGATGCACCGGACCAATTTGAACAAATCGCCTCTGCTCCGGCTTCAGTCCGTCCACTGTTAAAACCTTCAGTTATTACTCTGCAGGCTTGTGGATTCCCAAGTTCTCTGCAACCATCTCCAAAGCGGCATGCAAGTCACTGACTGTTTACCCGACCGAGTCTGTTTGTGAATACTTTTCCATCGTCATTCTGCACGATCATTTCTGAAGTGACCGCTTGTGTCGGAAACAAGGACAGTCCAAAGCGATTTGCTGAGGCGCACCTCTGGAACGCTCAAATCAACCTAAAGTCAGGCGGCCATGCGCATGTCAGCATCTCTCCTGCAACCTTTCCATTGCGATCAGGGATCACCAGTTTTTGCAAGCTGGAACAGCTGGCCGTCAGCAAGCTTATGAGCGAGGGAGTGTTTGATAGAGAGAGTGCAAAGGCCACCATGTACGCGTTGCTGACTCAAAGACTGTTTTGTGCGTTCGCAGATGTTGGTCAATGAACAGTAGGAGAATTTGAATTGGTGCAGGATTGAGGGTTTGTCCATTTGATTATTTGACTGTTTTGGGATGCTCGTTACGGAGCCAATGAGAAGAAATGTGCCATGAGACTGGAAGCAAAAGGCACAGCATCGCTGCAGAAGGAGGGTGAGATGCAATCCAAACCACCCTTGCGCCAGCAAGGAAAGGTGCAGAGCTTCACATTTATTCACTCGCCTCCATCACAGCTAAACAAAGGAGGGTGCGCGCAAGCAGTCCTGCACTTGCCGAAACCCGGGACCTTTAGATCTTCAGTCTAACGCTCTCCCAACTGAGCTATTTCGGCAGCTGCTGCCAGCTCAGCGCGCTCAGGCACTTTGCTCGCGGCCACATTCACTTGGGATTTGCCCAGCGTATTTGTTCCAAATCTCCTCACAACATCAACTTCTTCCGGCAAAATTTCCCACCCTGTTTTCTCGGCGGACAGTTCGCTTCGGCCGCTGCCTCTTTATACCGTCTATATCTACACTGTCGTTCATTCTGCACAATCATTTCTGAAGTTGACTGCTTGGCTCTGGTCAACTCGCTCGTCAAATGCACAACGAGGAACTGGTCCCTCCAGTCCTCGACAAGTTCCGCGTCGTGCTCCGTTCACCGTCAACATGTCTCGCCAGCTTCACCCCATCTCTCCTCTACCTCTCGAAATGCTGCACGTGTTGCCATCCGTCTGCAAATGGTCAGTATCAGTCTAAGCTGCTTTGCAAGCAACCCGATGCACCGGACCAATTTGAACAAATCGCCTCTGCTCCGGCTTCAGTCCGTCCACTGTTAAAACCTTCAGTTATTACTCTGCAGGCTTGTGGATTCCCAAGTTCTCTGCAACCATCTCCAAAGCGGCATGCAAGTCACTGACTGTTTACCCGACCGAGTCTGTTTGTGAATACTTTTCCATCGTCATTCTGCACGATCATTTCTGAAGTGACCGCTTGTGTCGGAAACAAGGACAGTCCAAAGCGATTTGCTGAGGCGCACCTCTGGAACGCTCAAATCAACCTAAAGTCAGGCGGCCATGCGCATGTCAGCATCTCTCCTGCAACCTTTCCATTGCGATCAGGGATCACCAGTTTTTGCAAGCTGGAACAGCTGGCCGTCAGCAAGCTTATGAGCGAGGGAGTGTTTGATAGAGAGAGTGCAAAGGCCACCATGTACGCGTTGCTGACTCAAAGACTGTTTTGTGCGTTCGCAGATGTTGGTCAATGAACAGTAGGAGAATTTGAATTGGTGCAGGATTGAGGGTTTGTCCATTTGATTATTTGACTGTTTTGGGATGCTCGTTACGGAGCCAATGAGAAGAAATGTGCCATGAGACTGGAAGCAAAAGGCACAGCATCGCTGCAGGAGGAGGGTGAGATGCAATCCAAACCACCCTTGCGCCAGCAAGGTAAGGTGCAGAGCTTCACATTCATTCACTCGCCTCCATCACAGCTAAACAAAGGAGGGAGCGCGCAAGCAGTCCTGCACTTACCGAAACCCGGGATTGAACCAGGGACCTTTAGATCTTCAGTCTAACACTCTCCCAACTGAGCTATTTTAGCAGCTGCTGCCAGCCTGGCGCGCTCAGGCACTTTGCTCGCGGCCACATTCACTTGGGATTTGCCCTGCGTATTTGTTCCAAATCTCCTCACAACATCAACTTCTTCCGGCAAAATTTCCCACCCTGTTTTCTCGGCGGACAGTTCGCTTCGGCCGCTGCCTCTTTATACCGTCTATATCTACTCTGTTGTTCATTCTGCACAATCATTTCTGAAGTTGACAGCTTGTCTCTGGTCAACTCTCTCGTCAAATGCACAACGAGGAACTGGTCCCTCCAGTCCTCAACAAGTTCCACGTCGTGCTCCATTCACCATCAATATGTCTCGCCAGCTTCACCCCATCTCTCCTCTACCTCTCATTCATTCCATTCTCATCCCAATGCCTATCCACTTTCATGTACATAAAGTTGGTGAGTCTATAACTGTTGCAGACAGTACATTCCATGCCCCTAGTACTGATTAAAGAGACTATCTCTGACATCTGTACTATATCTATGTATCACCCCTCAGTTTGAAGCTGTATCTTCTTGTGCTAGCTAACACCATCCAAGGAAAAAGGCTCTCATTGTGCTCTAACCCTCTGATTATCTTGTATGTCTCAATTAAATCATCTCTCAACATTTTTCTCTCTAATGAAAACAGCATCAAGTCCCTCAACCTTTCTGCATAAGATTTTCTCTCCATACCAGGCAATATCACAGTAAATCTGTTCTGAACTCTTTCCACCTTCCACAACCTTCCTATAATGTGGTGACCTGCTATACACCAAGTGCGGCCGGACCAGAGTTTTGTAGAGCTGCAACATGACCTCTTGGTTCTGAAACTCGACCATCTATTCATAAAAGATAACACACCATATGCCTTCTTAACAGTCCTATCAACCTGGGTGGCAACTTTTATGGATGTATGTACATGGGCATTGAGATCTCTCTGCTCATTTACCCTACCAAACATCTTATCATTAGCCCAGTACTCTGCATTCCTGTTACTCCTTCCAAAGTTAATCGCCTCACTCTTTTCTGCATTAAACTCCATTTGCCACCTCTCAGTTCAGCTCTGCAGCTTATCTATGTCCCTCTGCAACCTACAGCAGCTTTACAATTTATCTTCTCAATTGCTTTATTGTCACCTTAATTCCAGATTTTCATTGAATTCAAATACTACCAACTGGAGTGGCAGTTGAATCCTTATTCCCAAAAGAGTAATTGCGTTGCTGGTTTGATGGTTGTATGGAAATACCATTAGGCCATCAGCTCCCCTTAATTTTTTTTGAAATATCCCCTTAATACTGTGGTACATGCTGTTACGTGTACACAACTGTAGATTGTGCTGGTGAAGGAGGGAGTAAATGTTTACGATGTTGTATGGGGTGTCAATTACACTGCTTTATCTTGGATGATGTTAAATCACTTACTACATGAGACTGCAAACTGCCTCATTATCAGTGAAGCCTTCGAAGAAGAGCCTTAATTAAGTAAATCTGGGCTGTACTAATTACTATTTTGTTGATAGACTTCAGAAGGTGGGGTTCTTCTCCTTTAAGAGTAGACTTGATGAGTGTCTAAAATCATTAAGGACATAGAAAAGATGAAGAAAGTGAAACTGTCCATGGATTGAATGTCAGCAAGCAGAGGGCACAGAGGGAGTTGCAAAAGGGAAGTGGAAAATACTTGAAGAAGAAAGATTTATGGGGATGTGGTGAAGGAACAATGAAGTGGGACTAACTGCATTGCTCTTTGCTAGAAACAGTGTGGACCGAATTGGCTTACTGGATTCCTCCTGGGTTGTATTATTCTTGGATCTTTAGAAGGTTATGCAATGAGAGGTTTAAGACAATCACAGAAGATGATCGGGTAGGCAGAGAGAGCCTATGTCATCTAGTAGAGGGTTTTCAGACAAGGTTGTATGATCTTAACATTATACGT
>NW_025210346.1:0-6201 GCF_004010195.1 Chiloscyllium plagiosum
AGCATCCTTATGTAACACAATCCGAATTGTCTGTATAATGTTTTGATTTCAATTTCACTTTTACAGCCGAAGATTTTTAACACATGAAGTCTTGAAGAATCATTCACTTTCTGAAGGGATCAACCAAAACATATGCCATAGCCTTTTGGAAGTTACTTCGACTCCTCCCCAGTTTTTCATTCTGATACCTGTGATTTCTAGAGCTTTCTGTCTGAAAATGTTCCACTGTCTGTGTTGACACAGCCGCCTGTCAAAAACCCGGCAATTCGTTCATGGCTGGTTACAATCTTCCATGGTTATGTTTTTCTGATGCATTTTTATGTTTGAGGGGCAAATTTGATTTCTAAATTTCTTTTTATAATTATATTTATGATTAACACAATGAACATTTGGAAAATGTTTTTTCTAATAAACGTTTCAGCTCAGCCGGCAACTTGGAATAAAAATTTTGCTTTGACATCTGGAGTGACTTTACTGAAAATATAAATGCTTAGAATTGATTGCACAGATTTAAGTCGTGGTTATTGCGTTGGAAAGAATTGGCTCCTCAGAAACTTCCCTTTTTGATAGAACATTTCCCTGGAGAAATACCAGCCACTTTTACCAACAGTGATTTACTCCTTGATCACCAGCAATTTGCTTGAAAAGTTCCACCCTTTGTCAGTGAGAATATATCATTGTCACTGACACAGTTACATCTTCAGTACCAATCTTTTTGACCACTTTGTGGGGACACAGTTTGTGGACAAACGGCATCCCCCTCGTGTGAACTCGCTGTTGTGTGTGCAGTCTGGGTAAAGCAATGAATCATTCCCCTCGCTGTCTATTTATTCAGACTATTGAGGGAGTGCAGCGTAGGTTCACGAAGCCAATTCCTGGAATGGCGGGGCGAGCTTACCCTGAAAGACTGGAGCGACTGGGCTTGTATACCCTTGCGTTTAGAAGACTGAGAGGGGATCTGATTGAGACTATAAGATTATTAAAGGATTGGACACTCTGGAGGCAGGAAACATGTTTCCGCTGATGGGTGAGTGCTGAACCACAGGAGACAGCTTAAAAGTACGGGGTAGACCATTTAGGACAGAGATGAGGAGAAACAACTTCACCCAGACAGTGGTGGCTGTGTGGAATGCTCTGCCCCAGAGGGCAGTGGAGGCCCAGTCTCTGGATTAATTTAAGAAAGAGTTGGATTGAGCTCTCAAGAATAGTGGAATCAATGGTGAGAGAGAAGGCAGGGACAGGATACAGATTAAGGATGATCAGCCATGATCATATTGAATGGTGGTGCAGGATCGAAGGCAGAATGGCCGACTCCTACACCTATTGACTATTGTCTATTGTCACTGAAAGCAGGGAATCAGACTCCCCGCAGTGCGAACTCACTGGTGTCTCTGAAGGGGGGAAAATCTGTAGATCCCTTCCCACATTGAGAGCAGGTGAACAGCTTTTCCCCAGTGTGAATCCGCTGGCGAATAAACAAGCCAGATGACTTAATAAATCCTTTCCAACAATCACAACGAGTGTACTGCCTGTTCCCAGGGTGAACTCGCTTGTGTCTCATCACGTCAGCTGAACTGGTGAATTCCTTCCCAAAATCAGATCCGGGAATGCCCTCCTCCTGTTACAAACTTGCTTGTGTGCCAGCGGAGCGGATGCATCAGCGAGTCCCTTCGCATGTCAGAGTTGCATGGCCTGTCCATAGCGTGAACCTTCTGGCGTGAAAGCAGATTGGAGATAGCACTGAATCCTTTCTCACACACAAAACAGGTGAAAGGCCTCTCCCCAGTGTGTCTGCGCTCATGAATCACAAGAGCGGACGGATAATAGACTCTCTTCCAACAATGCATACATTTCCAGGCTTTATTCATGCCGAAACTGTTCGCATTCTCTCTACAGGTTTCACAATCAGTTGAAGGCTCGTGCAGATTCGATGGGCCGAACAGCCATTATTATACTGAATGGTCAAATGCTTGTTATAGAGTCGTTCAGATGTACAGCATGAAAACAAACCTTTCGGTGCAACTCATCCGGGCCGAGCAGATCTCCTCACCTAATCTAGTCCCATTTGCCAGCACTTGGCCCATATCCCTGTAACCCTTCCTATTCATGCCCCCATCCAGTTGCCTTTTAAATGCTGTAACTGTACCAGACTCCACTACTTCGTCTGGCAGCTTATTCCAAATACACACCATCTCTGTGTGAAAACGTTGCCCGTCAGGTTCCCTTTATATCTTTCCCTCTCATCCTAAAATTCTAGTTCTGCACTTGCCCACCCCAGAGAAAACATTTTGTCTGTTTATCCTATCGATGCACCCCCATGATTTTATAAATTTCTATAAGGTCACCTCTCACCCTCCGACGTTCCAGGGAAAACACCCCCTGCCGATTTAACCTCTGTCTATTGTTCAAAGCTGGCAACATCCTTGTAAATATTTTCTAAAACCTTTCACGTTTCACAATATCCTTCCGATTGGAAGAACAGAATCGCACTCAGTATGCCAAAAGTATCCTAACCAATGTCCAGTAAAGCCGAAACATGACCTCTCAACTCCTGTACTCAATGCTCTGACCAATAAAGGGAAGCATACCAAATGTCTTCTTCACTATTCTATCTATCTGCGATTCTACTTTCAAGGAACTATCAACTTGCACTCCAACGTCTCTTTGTTCAGCCACAGTCCGTAGCACCTTACCGTGAAGTGTATAAGTCTTGCTGTGATTTTCTTTTCCAAGATATTGCACCTCGCATTTAACTACATTAAAGCCCTTTTGCTACTCCTCAGCTCATTGGCGCATCTCATCAAGATCCCGTTGTACTCTGATGTCACCTTCTTCGCTGTCCACTATACCTCCAATTTTGGTGTCATCTGCTAATTATACCTATATATATATTCAACGAATTCTTATAAATGAAGAAACGTAATGGAACCACGCCGATTCCTGTGGCACACTACTAGTTACAGGCCTCCGGTAAGGTAAGCAACCTCCACCATCTGTTTTGTACCTTCAAGTCAGTTCTCCATCCAAATGACTAGTTCTCCCTATCTTCCATGAGATCTCACCTACCAACCAGTCTCCCATGGGGAACCTTGTCAAACTGAAGTCCGTATAGGTCATATCCACGTGACTGCCTTCATGAATCCTCTTCGTTACTTCTTCAAAAAACACAACCAAGTTTGAGAGACATGATATCTCACGCACAAAGCCATGTTGACTATCCATAATCAGTCTTTTCCTTTCCAAATACATGTAAATCCTGTCCTTTAGGATTACTCCAATAACTTGCCCACCACCGACAGTATGCTCCCTGGTCCACAGTTCCCTCGCTTTTCCTTACCACCTTTCTTAATAGTGGCACCACGTTAGCCAACTTCCAATATTCCAGCACCTCACTTATGACTATTGATGATACAAATATCTCAGCAAAGGGCCCAACAATCACTTGCCACAGATCTCTAGGGTATACCTGATCAGATCCTGGGGATTTGTCCACTTTTGTGTTTCAAGACATCCCGCACTCCCTGCTCCGTAATATGGACATTTTTTTTCTAGATGTCAACATCTATTTCCCCACGCTGTGTATCTTCCATGCTTTTCTCCACAGTAAACAATGCTGCAAAATACTCATTTAGTATCTCCCCATCTCCGGCGTCTCCAATCAAAGGCTGCCTTGCTGCTAATTGAGGGGCCCTGTTCTGTGCATAGTTATCCTTTTGTCTTTAACGTGTTTTCAAAACTCTTTGGATTCTCCTTAATCCTATTTGACAAAGTTATTTCATGCCTCCTTTTTGCCCCCGGTTTCATTCTTAAGTTTTCTCCTACTGCCTTTATACTCTTCTAAGGATTCTCTCGATTTCTCTCGATTTCTCCTGTCCATATCTGACATATGCTTTCTTCTTTCTCTTAAGAATTTTTCTCGTCATCCAGGATTCCCTACATCTACTAGTCTTTGCTTTCACCCGAATGGAATATATTGCTTCTGGACTCTGGTTATCTCATTTCTGAAAGCTTCCCATTTTCCAGCCGTCCCTTTATCTAGTGACATCTCCCCTCCACCCCCCAACCTTTTTGTAAGTTTTTGCCCAATATCATCAAAATTAGCCTTCCTCCGATGTTGAACTTAAACTTTCAAATCCAGCCTATTCTTTTCCATCACTATTTTATAATTAATAGTGTTGCGGTTGCTGGCCTCAAAGGGCTCCCCCACTGACACCTCGGTCACGCTCCTCCCTTATTTCCCAATCGTAGGTCAATTTTTAGACCATCTCCAGTAGGAACATCTACATACTGAGTCAGAAAGCTTCCTTGTACACATTTAAATTCCTGTCCAACTAAACCCGATGGCAATCCCAGTCTACATTTGGAAAGTTCAAATCCCCTACCATAACCACCCTATTATTCTTACATATAACGGAAATCTCATTATACATTTGTTTCTCAATTTCCTGCTGACTATTACGGGGTGGCTAATTCAACTGCGATAAGGTAATCATCCCTTTCTTATTTCTCAAATTCACCCAAATCGCCCCCGGATGTATTCCCAGCAATATTATCCCTAAGTACAGCAGAAATACTCTCCCTTATCAAATCACCACTTCTCCTCCTCTGTAGCATTCTGCTCCACGCCCCACCCTCCATGCTTTCTGGAACATTTGTATCCTGGAGCATTAAGCTGCCAGTCCTGTCCATCCCTGAGCCAAATTTTGTAATTGCAACGTATCCCACTCCCATGTTACTCACCATGCCCTGAGTTCATCTGCCTTCCCTGATGGACTCCTGTATTGGAGTCCTACTTTGTTCTCTTCTTTATTGCCTCTTGCCCTGACTGTTTGATTCAGAACAAATAGCGTCACAGCACATTACAAGCATTTCAGACCTCGATGTTGCGCCAGCCTGTGAAACTAATCTGCTGCCCACCTAATCTAACGTCGGCGAGTCCGATTACTGTTTCAGGCAGTAGTGTTGCAGATACACCTCTATTAATCTGTGTAAAGAAACCACTCCAAAATCTATCCTGAAGCTGTTACTACTCAATTGAACGCTACGTCCCCTCGTGTTAGCCTTCATTATCCGAGGAAAAAGGCTCTCACTGTCCAACCTATTTACCCCTCTGATTATCTGATACGCCTCGATTAAGTTACCTCTCAACCTTTATCTCTCCAATGAAAACTTCCTCAGTTCCCTCAAACTTTGCTCGTCGGACATTCCTTCCGTTCCAGGAAACATCCTGGTAAACCCTCTGAAGCCATTCCAAAGCTTTCACATCCTTCCTTTAATGCGGTGACCAGAACTGCACACAGTACTCCAGGTGTGGCCTTACCAATGTCTTGTGCAGCTGAAGCATGACCTCGTGGTTCCGGAATTCAATCCCCCTACCAATAAACGCCAACACATCACGTGCCTTCTTAATAAACCTATCAACCTGGGTGGAAACTTTCAGGGATATATGCACCTGGACACCGATATATATGTTTATCTGCATTGTCAAGAATTTTACCATTAGCCCAGTACTCCGCAATCCTTTTAATTATTCCAAACTAAACTATCTCACAATCTTCGGCATTAAACTCCATTTGTCACTTTGCATTCCAGCTCTGCATCTTATCAATGTCTTTCTGTTACCCACAACATCCTTCTGCACTATCCACAACTCTGACTACATGAGTGTCATTCGCAAATATACTAACCCATCCTTGAACACCCAACTGCAGATCATTTATAAAAACTACAAACAGCAATTGTCCCGAAACAGATCCTTACGGCAAACGACGGGAATTGAGCTCCACGATGAACACTTCTCATCAGCCACTACACTCTGTCTTCTTTCAGCTCGCCAATTTCTGATCCAAACTGCTAAATCGCCTTCAATCCTGAAACTCCGTATTTTGTTCAATAGCTTACCATGTCTTACCAATGTCTTGTGCAGCTGAAGCATGGAACCATGTCAAACGCCTTACTGTAGTCCATATACGCGACCTCAACTGCTTTATTTTTACACACCTGTGTTGTCAACGTCTCGAATAACTCAATAAGGTGAGTGAGGCACGACCTAACTTCAGATCTTGCAAAATTGCTAAATACTCTCCTCTTTTTCAACCTCAATCTCAGCTAATCTTGTTGCCAGTATCTCCGTATTCTCACTAACATTGTCTTTTTCCAACTAGGCGCTTCTCCTATGTCCTCTGATTCTATGCACAACTT
>NW_025210346.1:7003-8511 GCF_004010195.1 Chiloscyllium plagiosum
CCACCCAACGGGATATTGGTAGCGGACTAGTTCAGGTGAAGACCATCCTGTTTGGAGAGATCCCTCCTTTCCCAGTAAAAGCACCAATTATCCAAAATCCAAAACCCTTCCTCGTGCACCATCCCTGTAGCCACGTGTACAGCTCCACTCTCTCCCTCTTCCTTGCTTCACTAGCACGTGGCACAGGCAACAAACCAGACATACCAACTGTTTGTTCCAGCTCCAAGCTGCCACCCTACCTCCCTGAACTTCTGCCTTAGATTCCCACCTTTATTTCTACTTATGTTGTTGGTGCATATGTGGACCACGACTCGGCTGGTCATCCTCTCCTCAAGGGTCCTGAGAACATGATCAAAGACATCACGATCCCTGGCACCTGGGAGGCAACACGCCAATTGTGATTGTCTCTCGTTCCCACAAATCCTCTGAACTGTTCCCAACTATAGAGTCCCCAACGACTTAAGCTCTGGTCTTCCCCATTCCCCTCTCGACAACATGGACAGATTGTGCGCCAAAGACCCGTGCTACATTTCTTACCCCTGGTAAGTAATAATTCCCATCAATATCCAAAACAGTATGCTTGTTATTAAGGGGAACCGCCAAAGGAGAATCCTGTACTATCTTTCGGTTCACTTTCTTACCCCGAAGGTAACCAAACTACCTTCTTTACGTAGCTGTGGAGTAACAACCTCCCAATAACGCTTCTCAATAATCCCCTCCGCCTGCCGAATGATCCAAAGTTCATCCAACTCCGGCTCCAGTTCCCTAACACCGTTCTCGAGGAGCTAGAGTTGGGTGCACTTCCCACAAATGAAGTCAGCAGGGATACGAGAGGCGACCCACACCACCCCACATACTGCAGGAGGAATATTCAACTGCCCGACCCTCCATTCCCACTCTTCTAAATTCCCGAAGTAGACGGCTGAAAATAAAGAAACTCGAAAGAAAACACTTGTCACATTATCAACCAATGCACAGAATTTTCTTTTTCTGTTTCGAGGAGGAGCATGGTTGGGAGGCAGTACCCGAGTCGTGTTTTGGTAAAGGAGCCTCCCAAATATGTAAACTCGTGACCATCAGAAACTGAAGAAAGCCTGAACTAAGAGAAATTTAAACTGTACACTCTCTATCAATAGATTGAATTCAACAAAAAAAAATCAATCAATTTCATCATTTATATATATTATTTGGATGTGAGCTTAAGAGGTGTAGTTAGTAAGTTTGGAGATGACATGAAAATCGGCGGTGCAGTGGACAGTAAACAAGGTTATCTCGTATTACAACAAGATCTTGATGAAATGAGCCAATGCGTTGAGGAGTGGCAGATGGAGTTTAATTTAGCTAAATGCGGGGTGCTGCATTTTGGGAAAACAAACCTCAGCAGGAGTTATACACTTAATGATAATGTCATAGGGAGTATTGATGAACAAAGGGACCTTGGGGTGTAGGTTCATAGCTCCTTGAACGTTGAGTCACAGGTAGGTAGGAGAGTGAAGAAGGCTTTTGGT
>NW_025210346.1:8962-19057 GCF_004010195.1 Chiloscyllium plagiosum
TTCTTTACGTAGCTGTGGAGTAACAACCTCCCAATAACGCTTCTCAATAATCCCCTCCGCCTGCCGAATGATCCAAAGTTCATCCAGCTCCGGCTCCAGTTCCCTAACACCGTTCTCCAGGAGCTAGAGTTGGGTGCACTTCCCACAAATGAAGTCAGCAGGGATACTAAAAGGCGACCCATACCACCCCACATACTGCAGGAGGAAGATTCAAGTGCCCGACCCTCCATTCCCACTCTTCTAAATTCCCGAAGTAGACAGCTGAAAATAAAGAAACTCGAAAGAAAACACTTGTCACATTATCAACCAATGCACAGAATTTTCTTTTTCTGTTTCGAGGAGGAGCATGGTTGGGAGGCAGTACCCGAGTAGTATTTTGGTAAAGGAGCCTTCCAAATATGTAAACTCGTGACCATCAGAAACTGAAGAAAGCCTGAACTAAGAGAAATTTAAACTGTACACTCTCAATCAATAGATTGAATTCAACCAAAAAAAAAATCAATCAATTTCATCATTTATATATATTATTTGGATGTGAGCTTAAGAGGTGTAGTTAGTAAGTTTGGAGATGCCATGAAAATCGGCGGTGTAGTGGACAGTAAACAAGGTTATCTCGTATTACAACGAGATCTTGATGAAATGAGCCAATGCGTTGAGGAGTGGCAGATGGAGTTTAATTTAGCTAAATGCGGGGTGCTGCATTTTGGGAAAACAAACCTCAGCAGGAGTTATACACTTAATGATAATGTCATAGGGAGTATTGATGAACAAAGGGACCTTGGGGTGTAGGTTCATAGCTCCTTGAACGTTGAGTCACAGGTCGGTAGGAGAGTGAAGACGGCTTTTGGCATGCTTTCCTTTATCATTAGATTAGATGAGATTACTTACACTGTGGAAACAGGCCCTTTGGCCCAACAAGTCCAAACCGAATCTCCGACGAGCAACCCACCCAGACCCATTACACTACAATTACCCCTTCACCTAACATAACGGGAAATTTAGCATGGCCAATTAACCTAACCTGCACATTACTGGACTGTTGGAGGAAACCGCAGCACCCGGAGGAAACCCACGCAGAAAGGGGGAGAATGTGCAAACTCCACACAGACAGTTCCCTGAGATGTGAATTGAATCCATGTCTCCGGCGCTGTGAGGCAGCCAGTGCTAACCACAGTGCCACCGTGCCGCCCATTGGTCAAAGGATTGAGTATGGGAGTTGGAAGGTCATGTTGTGACTGAAGAGAACATTGGTCATGCCACTTTTGGAATATTTCATGCAATTCTGGTCTCATTCCTGTGGGAAGGTTGTCGTGAAACTTGAAACAATTCAGAAAAGATTTGCAAGCACGTTGCCAGGGTTGGATGATTTTAGCTACAGTGTGAGGCTGAATAGGCTAGGACTGTTTTCCCTGGAGCGTTGGAGTCTGAGGGGAGACCTTATAGCTGTTTATAAAATCATGAGGAACATGGAAACTGTGAAAATACTAGATGTTTTCAGTAGGTTGGTGGACTCCAGAATTAGAGGACATATGTTTAGGGTGAGAGTGGAAAGATATAAAACGGACATAAAGGGCAACCTTTTGCAGACAGAATGTGGTGCGTGTGTGGAATGGGCTGCCAGACGAAGTGGTGGAGGCTAGCACAATGGCAACATTTTAAAGGCACCTGGATGGGTATATGAGTAGGAAGAGTTTGGAGCTATATGGGCCAGATGCTGGCTGGTGGGATTATATTGGGTTGAGAGATCTAGTTTGGCATATTTTAATTGGACTGAAGGGTTTGTTTCCATGCTGTACATCTCCATGAGTATAAGGCACGGATTTCAATAAAACATATAATCAAGAAAGAACCCTATCTACTCATTACTGTACACGGACAACAAAGTTACACGTTAAAAATTACAGACTTACCTGTACCTCTCAGCAAAGATTGGAAACAACACTTGGATGTTATATTACCATGATAATATCAAATATGTGCAGTGTAACAGAACAAGGTATATCCCAATCTAATATTAATTTAATGCTTCATCACATGTCACTGAGTCAATGATGTCACAATCACACGCAAACATTGCTGGATAAGCTCAGAGGGGCTGGCGGCATCAGTGGAGAAAAATCCAAGTTAACGTTTCGGGTCGAGTGACTCTTCCTTAAAACAGTAAACGACGCCACTGACTTTTAGAGAGCCAGTGGCCTGGACCATAGTTTCCAGAAACTGCCACAATTCCCCACTGTTCAATTCTTGCAAATCTCCAATATAACGCAGAATCAGAAAAAAATCTGAAAAACAGAATAATGTTCATAGATTATATCACACAGCAGGATGTTTCAGTCTGGATGAAGGTCAATCTTCATTCAGAGAGAGATATGTAGCAGCAGTAGCAACTTCTCTGAGCACGAATGAGCACTCCAGCACATGATCTAATCTTCGCATTTGGGCAATGAGGAGAGTGATTGGCTGGACGACCAGCTTGCTTCCGCGCTTCCAGGATTTTCCATTGGCCAACGGTGAGGCTGTTAAATGGAAGGCTCACATTGCCCTTGAACGTATGCGTGCGCGATTCTGATTTATAGATAAATGATTACATTTTCTTGTAAATAAATCAACTCGTCGAGCTTATCCACCCAAGTACAACACTAGCACATCCATATTCTTCCTTTGTACAACTGGGACTTTGGAACCTGCCACCCTCTGTGTTCAATAATCCAGAACAATGAATCCAGGAGCAGTCTCATGGAAAGCTGAAGGGTGCCAAGATGTGGAAACAGATGTTTCTTTTGGGTGAAACATTAATCTGAAGTTAGTCTTGGAGGTAGTATGGAGGCACATCTTTTAATAAAATGAAGAGGAGCATTTCTGTACTTTTCATCAATTGTACTGGGCGAAAGTGAAACTGCAAATGATGGAGCTAGAGTCGAGAGTATCGTGCTGAAAAAAGACAGCAGGTCAGGCAGCATCCGAAGTGCAGGAGGATCGGCGTTCGGGCATAAGCCCTTCATATTGTACTGGCTCGTGTGCACACACAAGATAATTCACAGTGCCTTTTTGAACACCGATATGTCTCTCAGTCTATCGGTCAATCAGATCATTGCTTCACACCTCGCAGCTCATCCAAGCAGCTCTCAGCTGATGGATCTCGGCTTTCCCAGGAGTTGGGCAATACAGAATTAAACTTTTGTGCAATAAAGGAAGAGACTTCCATCTGTCTTTCTCTCCCCATGGCGCGCTGTAATGCTATTGCTGAAGGAATCTCATTTTCGTACTACTGAAGGAACGTGTGAGTGAGGAACAGGCGTCTGCAATTCAAGTCTATTCCACCATTTAATATGCCAATGGCTGATCTCATCTCGACTTGAATTCTACTTTTCTGTCCGCTCATCATAATCCTACAGCCAGCTAGTAATTACAATCCGTCTCTATCTTCCTTTCAATTTATTCCATATCCTGTCATTCGCCACCCTGTGGGAAACGAATCCTATCCTTTCAAAACGAGTTGAGGGAATAATTTCTCCTCATTACTTTTATAAATCGGATACCTATTTGCCTCAATCTTTTGCATTTTCTAGATGTAGACGGGCGTGACAAGCTCAGGAAGAATATATTACATTTTCTATTTCCCCTTGAGAATACAGGCTGAGTTCCCTTCTTGAACCACTGTAGTCCACGTGCTGCAGGTTAACTCGCAATATGCTTCTGGAGAGAATTCCAGGAGTTTAACCGAGTGACACTGAAGGTATGGTTGATATATTTTCAGGGTGGAAAGTGGCTCCGAAGTGAGCTTAAAAGGGGTGGAGTCCCCATGTATATGCTACCCTTATCCTCCCAGTTGGAAGAGGTCACGAATTTGGAAAGTGCTGTCTGAGGATCCTTCGTGACTTTATGCACTACATCTTTTAGTTAGTCCCCACGGCTACTTCGGAATGTGATTGGTGGAGGGAGTGGATGTGGTGCTAAGTAAGCAGGCCTGGTCGTTCACAAACTTCTTGAGTGCTGTTGGTGCTGCACCCATCCAGGTAATTAGGGAATTACGCGCCGGAGATGCAACAGCAAGACACAAGTATCTGCCGTCTGTGTTTGTCTGTCTCCATCTCGGTCTTTCTTTTTCCCCTTTCTGTGTCATAATCGCCAAATGTCTTGACTCGCTCTCTTATGCTATTTCCATCCGTCACTCCCTGCTGTCTTGATCTCTCTCACAGATCCGTTGTGCGTGGGAAATCATGTCTCACAAACCTGATTGAGTTGTTTGAAGAAGTAACAAAGAAGATTGAGAAGGGCAGAGTAGTAGATGTGTTCTATATGGATTTCAGTAAGATGTTCGACAAGGTTCCCCGTTGGGAGAATGATTAGCAAGGTTAGATTACACGGAATGCAGAGAACTAGCCATTTCGATACAGAACTGGCTCAAAGGTGGAAGACAGAGAGTGATGGTGGAGGGTTGTTTTTAAGACTGGAGACCTGTGACCAGTGGGGTACCACAGGGATCAGTGCTGGGCCCCCTACTTTTTGTCATTTACACAAATGATTTAGATGCGAGCATAAGAGGTACAGTTAGTAAGTTTGCAGATGACACCAAAATTGGCGGTGTAGTGGAAGCGAAGAAGGTTACCTCAGATTACAACAGTATCTTCACCAAATGGGCCAATAGGCTGAGAAGTGGCAGATGGAGTTTAATTCAGATAAATGCGAGGTGCTGCATTTTGGGAAAGCAAATTTTAGCAGGACTTACACACTTAACGGTAAGGTCCTAGAGAGTGTTGCTGAACAAAGAGGCATTGGAGTGCAGATTCATAGCTCCTTGAAAGTGGAGTCGCAGGTAGATAGGATAGTGAAGAAGTCGTTTGGTATGCCTTCCTTTATTGGTCAGAGTATTGAGTACAGGAGTTAGAAGGTCATGTTCCGGCTGTACAGGACATTGATTAGGCCACTTGTGGAATATTGTGCGCAATTCTGGTCTCCTTCCTGTTGGAAATTTGTTGTGTAAATTGATAGTGTTCAGAAAAGATATGCAAGGATGTTGCCAGAGTAAGAGGATCTGACCTACAGGGAGAGGCTTTACAGGCTGCGGCTGTTTTCCCTGGAGCATCGGTGACTGAGGGGTGACCTTATAGAGGCTTACAAACTTATGAGGGACATGGATAGGACAAATAGGCAAAGTCTTTTCCCTGGGGTCGAGGAGTCCAAAACTCGAGTGCATAGATTTAGGGTGAGAGGTGAGAGATACAAAACAGACCTAAAGGGCAATGTTTCACGCAGAGGGTGGTACGTGTATGGAATGAGCTGGCAGAGGTCGTGGTAGAGGTTGGTATAATTGCAACATTTAAGAAGCATCTGGATGGGTATATGAATAGGAAGGGCTTGGAGGGATATCGGCCGGGTGCTGGCAGGTGGGACTAGATTGTATTGGGATATATGGACGGGTTGGACCGAATGGTCTGTTTCCATGTTGTACATCTCTATGACTCTATGACTTTATATCTTGATAAATGTGAGCTCTTGTATTTTGGTACAACAAGCAAGGAGAGGGCTAATACAGCCTTGTGTAGTGATGTAGAACAAAAGGACCGATGGGTGTGCGTTCATTATTCTTTAAAGTTTGTGTCACTGATGGACACGATGGTTGAAAAGGTTTTTGGCACGTTTACCTTCATTGCTCAGTCCTTTGGGTTTAAGACTTGGGATGTTATTTTGAGATTGTAGAGGATATTGATGATGCTTCTTTTGGAATATCATTTCATGTTCTGGTCGCCCAGTTATAGGAAGGATATTAACAAGCTGGACAGGATACAGAAGATATTTACAGAAGAGCACAGGAGGATGTTCGAAGTTTATAAAGTAATGAGAGACATAGATAGAGTTGCTGCTAGCTGTCGTTTTCTAAGATGGGGAATTTCCAGACACGGCGATACATGCTTAAAGTGAGAGGCAAGAGAATTTTTTTTAAAAAGACCTCAGAGGCAAATTTTGTACACAGTGAGTGGTTCGCATGTGGAATCAGCTTCCTGATGAGGTGGTGGATTCTGGTAAATTTACAGCGTTTAATGTGGGAAGAGCAGGCAGGTGAGACTAGTTTAGTGTGGGATAATGTTCGGCCTGGAGCAAATGGGTCTTTTTCGGTCCTATGTGTTGCTATGTTTTTCCGTGTCCATTTCTCGTTCAATGACTGTCTTTCTGTCTCATGTCTCATGCAGAGAACCATAGCGGTAGTGCAGTTCTGGCAAGGACCTGAACTGTCCAGATACCCCCAACAGCCGCTTTCTGACCTTTGCTGACAGCTACGTCAGCACCCATTTCCCATTGGCAAAGATGTGCTAGGCCAGGGTGAGGGGGTACGAGGTGCAATGAGGTGAAAACTGCAGCTGATCCCTGACAATAACATCATACAGCTCATCACACATGGAGCATCAGTAGCTGAGGACACATCAAACAGGCAGCAGCAAAGCACACAGGTCCGTGATATCTCTCTGCCCACCCCCGAACTGTCTCGATCACCAAGTGTTTCTTGTGTTCACCTTTTCTATTCCTCCTTCTCTTTGTCTGTCTTGATCTCTGTGACAGTCCCTCTTCCTTTGTCTCATTGATCTTCTGTAGTTCTCTCCCAATAGCTGTCTTTCTGTCTCATCATTTATCACTGCCATCTCACTGCCTCAAACTCAGTGCCTCTCGATCTTTTCCTGTCTCTCAAACCTTCTGTCCATCCGTCTCCCCATCTCTATATCACAGTCTCTATATCTCGAGCAACAACAGCGTCATACGTTTCATACCATGATCTCTCCTCAATGGCAAACTTCCAGACTTTGTTTCCCACCTTTTCTCCATGATTGGTCATTCATTGCGAAATACATCAGTGACATTTCAATGGGCCCTCACGGAGTAAATTGATCTGTATACGCCATCTGTCTCTGTTTCTAATTCACTATTCATTCCTGCACCATGATCCCCAGTCCCAGAGCATAAAAAAGGATAGTGTATCTAACACACCGTGACTCCCAGTCCCAGAGGCAGAACAATTGGGAGACCATGCTAAGATTGTGCAGAACATTGGTTAGGCCACTTTTGGAATACTGCGTGAAATTCTTGTCTCCTTCCAATTGAAAGGCTGTTGGAGTCATCGAGCCATAAAGATGTGCAGCAAGGAAACAGACCATACTTTCCAACTTGCCCTCACCAACCAGATATCCTAACCTAATCTAGTCCCATTTGCCAGCACTGGGACCACATCCTTCTTCTTACTTCATCCATTTCCTTCTCATATACCCATCCAGATGTATTTTAAATGTTGCAATTGTACCAGCCTCCACAAATTCCTCTGGCAGCTCATTCCATATATGTACCACCCTCTGTGCGAAAACGTTATCCCTTAGGTTCCATTAATAACGTTCCCCTTTCACCCAAAACGTACGCCGTCTAGTTCTGAACCCACAACACCAGCACCCCAAATCTGAAAGAAAATACCTTGTCTATATATCCTATCGATGCCCCTCGTCATGTTGAAAACCTCTATAAGGTCACCCCTCAGCCTCTGACGCTCCAAGGGAAAGCAGCCCCATCCGATTCAGCATCTTCCTAACACCTCAAATGCTCCAAAACTGGCAACACCCTTGCAAACCGTTTCTGAACTCTTTCAAGGTTCACAACATCCTTCCGTTAGGAAGGAGGCCAGAATTGCATGCAATATTCTAAAAGTGGCCTGACCGGTGTCTTGTATACCTGCAACATGACCTCCCAAATCCTTTATTCAATGATCTTACCAATAAAGGAAAGCACACCAAACGCCTTCTTCACTATCCCATTTACCTGCAACTTGACTCTCAAGTAACTGAACATGCACTCCAAGGTCCCTTGCTCAGCAACACTCCCCGGGACCTTACCATGAAGTGTATAAATCCTGCTTGATTTGCTTTTGCAAAATGCAGCACCTCGCATTTACCTCAATTAAACTGCATCTGCCACTCCTCAGCCCAATGACCCATTTGATTAAGATTCAATTGGATTCTCAGGTTAACTTCTTCGCTGTGTGCAACACTTCTACATTTGGTGTCATCTGCGAACTTACCAATATATCTCGAATATTCCATTTTACGTCCTTTCCATGTTCCCATACCATCTGAGAAGCTTCACATGGGGCATGGGCGAGTGTAGACCATCAGCAACACAGTGGCGCATTCCCAACGAATGTGTGGATTTCTGCTAATGGCGGTCCTTTCTTAATTGAAAGTCTCACTGCAGTGGTTTACACAGGTGATTTTCGTATTGTCCCCATGATGTTTCGTCTGTCCAGGTGTGCATGGTGGAAATAGGAAGTTGCAGAATTTAAATTCAGTTCATGAGTCAGTAACTGAAAGGAAATCATCAGTGATACTGATCCAGGAGCTATTATAGATTGCCCTGATAACGCCTCTGGTTTGCTAATGTCCGTCAAAACATCCTTTCCTGGCCTGGCCCACAGACCCACAGCAATCTCATTGATTGTGAATGCTCTGTGAAGTGGCTTTAGCAAGTCACTCAGTTCCGGGGCTGTGGCGTTTTTGATAAGGGATAGCATTACAGCTGTATTTAGGAAGGTTATCCCTGGAAATATATCCAGGCAAGTTATTTGGGTTGAACTGGGAAATAAGAAATGGCCGATCACCTTATTGGGATTGTATTATAGACCCCTAATAGTCAGTCGGAAATTGAGAAACACATTAGTAAGAATATTTCAGTTATACATACGAATAATAGAGTGGTTATGATGAGGGGCATTTACTTTCCAAACTTAGACTGAAACTGTGATAGTCTAAAGTGTTTAGATGGACAAGAATTGTTAAGATTGTACGAGAATTTTTTCTGAGTCAGGATGTCAATGCACCTAGTACAGAAGTGCAAAAATTGACCTGCTCTTGGGGAATAAAGCAGGGTAGGTGACTGAGGTATCAGTGGGGGGAATAATTTGGGGCCAGAGACCGTAATCCTATTAGTTTTAAAATAGTGATGGAAAAGGAGAGACCAGATCTAACAGGTGAAGCCCTCAAATTCAGGAAGGCTAATTTTGGCGGTATTAGATAAGAACTTCCAAAAGCTGATTGGGAGCAGATGTTCGCAGTTAATGGGACGGCTGATAAATGGCAAGCCTTCAGAAATTAACGGAAACGCTGGTAGGTGTTGAGAATTTTAGATGACTAAAGGCTATGAGGGTTTGGTTAAAAACAAGAAGGAAACATGCGTCATTACAGACAGGAGAGATCGAGTGAATCATTAGAAGGGCATAAAGGCAGTAGGAGTATCCTTAAGAGGGAAATCAGGAAGGCAAAATGGGAACATGAGATACCTTTGGCCAAAACGGTTATAGAGAATCCAAAGTGCTTTCACAAATACATTAAGGACAAAACAGTAACGATGGAGAGAATAGGGTCCCTCAATGATCAATAAGGCGGTCTTCATGTGGAGCCACGGGAGATGGAGGAGATACTAAACGAATATTTGGCATCAGTGTTTACTGTAGAGAAGAAAATGGAAGATATAGAATGTGGGGAAATGGATGATGACATCTCAAAAATGTCCATATTACGGAGGAGAAATTGTTGCATGTCTTGTAACGCATAAAAGTGGATAAATCAACACGACCTGGTCACGTACCTCAGAATCTTTGGGAAGCTAGTGAAGTGGTTGCTGGGCCTCTTACTGAGATACTTGTGTCATCGACAGTCACAAGTGGGTTGCCACAAGACTGGAGGTTGGCTAACGTGGTACCATTGTTTAAGAAAGGTGGTCAGAACAAGCCAGGGAATTATAAAACAGTAAGCCTGACATTGGTGGTGCGCAAGTCTTTGGTGCGAGTCATGTCGGCTAATATTTACATATGTTTGGATAGACAAGGACTGATTATGGCTAGCCAAGATGGTTTTGAGCAAGGGAAATCATGTCTCACGGACTTGATTGAGGTTATTTTGAAAAAGTAACAATGAGGTTTGATAAGGGCAGAGCGGTGAACGTGACCAATAAGACGTTCGACAAGGTTCCCATGGGAGAATGGTTGGCAAGGTTTCATCTCATGGAATTTTTAAAGAAGTAGCAAAAAGCATTAATAAAGGCTGAGCAAGGCACATGGTGCAA